>NC_140185.1:28623056-28768056 GCF_965226575.1 Pagrus pagrus | reverse complement strand
AACAGAGCTGTCACTGATATGTAGTACTATTGGCACCTGGTTTAATTGTGCAAAACTAGATTATATGTGATTATATCTTGTGGTTCAGTAACTGTGATGTCGCTAAGGGTAGTCACGCAAGAGAAGCAGGGCTGGATGTTACTGAAGCCTTGGTTGTTTTATTTATTTATCTTCTGCTTTTTTTTTAAATTTTTTTTTTTTACAGATCCTGGCAGCTATTAAGGGTTAAGTTTTTAATAATTTTCAAGCACAGCTAAAATTGTGCCAACAACAAACTGCTTGTGTCTTATTCCCTAATATTACTTTATTTGTTTCCATGAATTAATAGAATACCAGACTCATGCACTTATTTTGGTGGATTAGACCTGGTCTGACGAATGTGTGCCTGTACAGACTGCACATGATCGACACCTGTCCGGCTCTTATATTCATTTAGTTGCATCTTTTAGGATTTACTCCTTCACCATGCATCACTCTTATTGGTTCCTGATGATGTGTGATGTAAACCTGAGCTGTTCAAGGTAACACAAATCTGAACAAAAACAGTAACGAAGCTGTAGCAGAACGCTTTTTCACCAACCATTTACAGTGATTTAACTGTGTTTATTCTGTTTGCAATTCTTTTAAAATTACATTGAAGAATCCACACAAAATATGTGTTTATTTGTTTGTACTGTTTGTGATAAAATAGGGCAATTGTAGTCTGGTAAGAGCAGTGTGTTGTGTGTGTGTTTTGTGTGTGTGTTTTGTGTGTGTCTGTGTTACGTGGAGGCAGACGTAGCTCAGTACGTGACGTCTGCTGAAAAGAGAACATCTCCGATCTCATTTGCCACAAAAGTGACATGCGTTGGTTGTGTGTGTGAGTTTGTGTGTGTGCGCGCGCGGTGCCAGTCAGGGCGAGGGCCTGCCTCGCACTGCTGATGACCTGTCGAGTCCAGTCAGACCCCAGTGGGTGTGTGTGTTTGTGTGTGTGTCGAAAGGGGGGTGAGAGGGGAGTCTTAAAATGTCACTTGGCACTCTTCCCTGCAGCTGCATCTTTGACCTGATGGTAACCTCAATACACACACACACACACACACACACACACACACACACACATAAACACAGATGCATACACATTTTTTTCTTGCTGTCCCTTTTCAAAAATAACTGCTGTAAACGGTAAACAACAACTCTGGAAGCAGCACATATTAAGATTTAAGTTTTAATTTCTCTGTAATGCTGATGTGATATCACTGACAGGTGAACCCGTGGACGTGTCTATGATAGTTATCTCTGTCATCTCACAGTGAGTAGTTTGGTGTAACCGTCTTTGTTATGTGGTGACTGGTGTTTTGGCAGTTAATGTTACATTATTGACACAGGTTTTAAAGTCAGAGTATTGACGTTGTAAGAGTAGTAGTGGGCTAATTGATCAACCACTTGCTTAACGCTGACAACATTAAGAACATATTGGAAGTCCATTAAGCTCTGAGTAGCCTGACAGCAAACACATACACAGACACGCAGGCCTACCTAAGATGATTTGAACAAAGTATTGCAATGCATATGCAAATAAGCACATACTAATGGAATTAGAGTTTGTGTATCAGTGAAAATTCAATTTTCAACTTCCCAATGCATCTTTGTTTTATGTGATCTTAAAACAATCAGATTTACAAGAAAGTTCCTTAAATATATGAAAAATGAGGAAGGTTATTGTAGTGACCACAAAATGTCTTGTGAAAGAATAAATAAACAAAACCAAAGCATGCACTGTCAATCTTCAGCTCTCGACCTTTTCGACAGTCGATGTTAAGGAAATATTTTGGTCACATAGATGAAAGAAGAAGCAAACTTGAACCCTCGCTTTTTCTCTTTGCGCCTCTCTGAGATGTTAAAACAACTAAAAGCAACATCTTGGTCTGCTATCAATCCCCTCTCTGCCGCTTTTTGCCCCTCTCTCTCTCTCTCTCTCTGTAAGATGCCAGCCATAATGGCAGTGCCAGGCAGGTGATGGTGATGCCAAGCTGGAATGACACGCACACACACACACACAAGCAGACACAAACGTATCCCTACGGACGCTCTTAATTAGACTCCACCCGTCCCCCACGGTCCCTGTGGCAGGCGAGACAAAGGGAGGCTCACTCGTTTGGACGTGTGAGTGTGTCTCTGTGTGTGTGTATTGCGTGTTTGTGTCTGAGGGGCCTATCTTTAGCAGATGCTCATACCTCTCCCGTCTCTCTGTGTGCGGAGCAGTGGTGCTATCATTAAAGTGTCATTGAGAAGTGGCACCACTTAATTTTAGCTGCTCTCACTGGGGGCACTGAGGGAGACGCTGGAGACTGAGTGGGGAGGGAGGGAGGAAGAGGGGGGAGAGGAGGGAGAAGAAATGGAGACAGAGAGGGAAGCTTGTTGAAAGATACAAAGGTTAGATGGAAGGGATTAGGAGAGAAACGGCATGTAGGTTTAAGAGAAAAATGCAAAAGGACCTTGATAAGAAAACACAAGCAACACACCTTCATCAAATGTGATAAGGTTTTCTCTGACTTTCTTGTATAATCTTGTATTGTTGCCCGTTTATTTCCCAAACAACAATTATGCAACACAGTATCCGGATCCAGTCTCCTTTCTTTACCAGAAGTTGGAATGAAATCCTATCCTGAATTGGCCAAAAGAATCATCTCAATAAACACAGGAATTCAACAAAATATCATCACCAAATTGGAGATATTCAGTTGCATTTAGAAAGTCAAACTTCTAACTGGGGGGAAAAAAGCTGTGAATATAGAAAACACAAGTACATTTTCTTCCTTTGGTTGTGCACATTCCTCTGCTTATGATGACTCCTCTCAAGCACAGTATTTTCAAACATTGTAATATTTCAAACTCAACCAACATTCAAAAATGTTTAAATCTGCTGAATTAAAATGTCCATTGTATTTTATCAAGGAACCCATTAGCTACCTTAGCTAATGACATGTCTGCATAATACTGATTTATATTTTCTGCTTTTTGTATGAAAGAAAAACAAAAACTATTAAACAAAATATGATTTGTATGGCTGCCAAACCAGAGACCAATGTTCGAGACAGTGTTTGGACATTTGGACGCGGTTGGACATTGTCCAACCCTGTTTGTGGTGACAGAACCAGATAAGCCAAAACATGACATTTTCCTAAATCTAACCAAGTGGTTTTTGTGCCTAAACTTAAGCAGAATGTATAAGCACAGTGTTGTTGCAACATAACATTGACAATTGAAACATAAATTTGCAACAAAAAGTACTATAAAGTTTCAACATATCTGTGTTTTGCAGACACGTACATTGACAACATATATTCTGGTGATTGGGTTTGGAATGAAAGAGGAAAAGAGTGAAAATTACAGTGAGCAAGGGGAGCATATTACACCTCCCTCAGCAATTTCCCAAACAACTGATTGCCCTGAGATGAGTTACATGAGACACGCACAC
The DNA here is from genome assembly GCF_965226575.1 of Pagrus pagrus. Lineage (NCBI taxonomy): Eukaryota > Metazoa > Chordata > Actinopteri > Spariformes > Sparidae > Pagrus > Pagrus pagrus. The sequence goes on along the minus strand of NC_140185.1, from coordinate 28,764,599 downwards.
ACACAGCATCCTAGTGGCGTCGGGCTCAGTAATGAATCCATGTCTCAGGGACGTCAGGTGAGAAGCAGCACTTCCTATAGAGAACCCAAAATAACCGAGTGTTTGGAAGAGAGAGAGCAGGCACACAGATAGTAGGAGATACTGTGTACCTGTAGAGTGATATATAAGTGAATGTGTTTTCCTCCGTGAGAGAATGACAAGTCAGAAGTGTGTGTTATATGTATGTATATGCTTTTTCATCCTGACTTTTCTCATTGATTTATTGACCTTGACCTTGGCATGCCCACTCTTTCCCTCCCTCCTTCCCATTTGTCTGTCTGCCCGATGTGTCAGTAAAATGTTAGCACGTTGTCGTTGTCTTCAAGAGCAGGTATAGACTTGTTAATGCTGCCCCCATCCACCCTCCACTGCTATCTGCTATTTAGATTTTGTCTGGAAGGCTCAAGTGTTTTCATAAGGCAGTTGCCAACACATACAGAACGTCCACAGTCTCCACGAACTGTTACTTTTACTGGAGGGACTTTTAAAACTTTTTTTTAATTCCCTATTATCACATAATCTTCTCTTTCTCACCTCTCCAGCCTGCCATCACTTCTCCATCTCCATTCAAGGTCTTTCAGTTTTTAAAGTTTTGTGAAGTTTTACGACTTACTCAGCTTTGGAAGTGGCACTGAGCTGCTCAAACATCTGTTATCATTGTTTTTATTTCTCTGTTTTAGCTGGCTTGATCTTAAATGTCTGCTTGATGGAAAAATATCATAATCTGGTCCTTCTTTTCTTATAGTGCTGGGAAAAGATATCTGCAGTATTAGATGCATAAGAAGACGATATCAAAGACGACACGAAAAAGGGTCTCATTGACATTTGTTACGATACGCTGTTTACTTGAAATACAGCCTCAGTATGCCAACAGTACAGTATGTGGTGTGGCTCGCATCATGAGTTAAGATAAGAACAGTAGTTCTTTGAAAAATTATCTACTTTCAATGATGACAGTGACCTTTTACGAACACTATTTCCTGTAAACCCTTGAACTTTGCGGGCTAAATGTCACGGTTCAACAGAAGATATGAGTAAGTGGAGGGTCCACAGTGAGCTCAGACATTTCTGTAATAACAGGACAGAGAGGCGCAAATGCCATAAAAGTTTTTGATAAGAGTACTCATGCTGCCTGGAAGTCGTACTTTTGGCTCTGCTCATGAAGTGAGGTTTAACATTCATATAATAATTGATCATGTGGGAGTACAGCATTAAGACAGCCCTCATGAGTTAGGATGATATACTGAAAGGAAGTTGACAAAAGAAATGGTGACATTAGAACATCTTGTCTAGAATCTATATAAATACTGTGTAGCTATCAAAACACTCAATCTACAGAAACATTTACACAGCCCGTATTCAGAAATGTTACCATCAAACAAACCATCAGGATATTCCCTAAGGTTGTGATGTCACAAATATACAGTCACTGCGCCTTCAGCAAAGCCTCCAGCCATTGTCGCAAAAACACTGACTGAGCTGATGCAGAAGCACAGTGGATGGAACCTGCTCAGGGATGTGAGAGAGGGCCAATCAGAGGACACTAGGCATTTTAAAGAGACAGGAGCTAAAACAGAGGGCAATGTACAATATGACAAAATAATGTGTTTTTTGAACATTAAAGCAAGTAAACACTTTCTAGTAAAGAATGAACCTGTAAATGAATATACTAAAATCCCATTGCTAACGCACCAGACAGCTCAGAAGCTCAGAACAAGCTCAGTCAGTTTCACCCAAATGTCTCATTGTGATTTTGCTGTGCTTTGACAGTGTAACATTTGCTTGCTTTTTACTTAATGTCAGGCCTGTGTCAGTGAATCAGACAAATGTAATATAGTGGGGTGGTACAGAAGCTTTTTTTTTTATCTGCTACAAAAGCATTTTCAGTAAACACAATATCAGCGTTTGTGATGACCCTTTGAGGTCAGAATCACCGTACAGTATTATGAATACAAAGCATGTATGTAAGTCCTTTTCCCAACCACAATGTCCTTCAGTCTTGTTTTAATACGCACTTCCCACAGTCTCCTCTCTCTCACCTCTCCTTGCAGCCACCCACTGCTCTCCCTCCACCCTCATTCTCTCCTTGTTTGACACTCACTGTCATACATTTTTGGCATCTGCTCTCTGAACCACCGCCCATGTGTCTCCCTACTTTATCCCACCCGTTACAACTCCATGTATTCCTTTACTCACTTTACATCTCTGTCCTTCTGTCTGCATGCTGTGTCTGTGTCTCGTCTCGTACCATGTGGTGTACTCGATAGGGCAGCTGACTCCAATGTCCTCATATGAATCTCTGTGTGTTGTTGGCTGGAGTTTAATTGTCGTACTTAGTTGGAACCTCGAGTGTCTTTTAGCCCTGGCTTCTCTCAACATGGGATCCTTCTTTAACCGTCTCTGCTAACCTTTGTCAGCCGTTTCTACTTCCAACACTGGGGCGAGTTTGTAGGTGGGGTAGCATAAAAGTATTTTAAATAAACTATAATATATTATAGCAAAGCAAAGCAAATTAAAGGGGTTTGTGTTTTTCATTTTTAATGAAATACAGCCTATATGAAACAAACATTTTATCCCATATAGCCTCTTTTGTTGTCTCTGTCACATTTCTGCTTTTACCCTGACTGAAGGTAGAGAGAGGCAAAGAAGACGAATATTTGAAGCTGCTCTATTCAGTCATAAACATGTTTCTAGATTGGCTTTTATGAAACATTCATATATAGTACGAAAGAAAATGTATACAGCTACACAACATAAAATCAATAAATAGAAAAATAAGTTCCATAAAAATGGATTTAATCCCAGAGAAAGATAATCCAGACAATTACACATAAATCATCAGCACATTAGATTTTTAATTTCTATAGAACATGGTATAGTTTAGATTCACTGAAAAATATAAACCAGTGAAAGTCTAATTTTCTAAAAGGCATGAACAGTCTTCAAAGTCACAGGACTGGTTACGTAAGTGACTGTGGCGCACCACAACATCAAGGTGATGTAATGAGTCTTCAGTTGGTGTTTGACTGCTGCGTTTGTGCGTTTGGACCACTAATTAATGGTCCAAAGTGTTTCCTTCATTTAATCACAGAGGGTTATTTGTCATGGCTGCAACATCTGTCCCTTACAAGTATTGCTGCACCCTACATCCTTTGCGTGTGCGTGTGTGTCATTTACAAAGAGGGAAAGGGTCATAGGATTTGTGTTATGGGTAGGAAAGAAAGACTGACAAGTGAAAAAGATGAGATAAACAGAAAGAGAAGGAATGAGAAGAAGATTGCAGATGAGGAAAAGAGAACCGAGAAGGAGGCGTCGGGAGGTGAGAGAGGAGACGAGCGGGGACCTGAAGAAGGGATGAGAAAGGAGAGGATGAGGAGGAAAAAGGAGTGAGGCCCTCTTCATTTATTGCTCCAGTGGAGAAGAACGTAGAGCTCTCTAATGGCGCTGCCGTGGTAATAACAATAAAAACCAGGAGAACAAGAGGAAAAGAGAGACAGAGAAAGAGAGACAAAAAGAGAGAGGTTAGGACAGAGGGGGAAACATAAAGCATGATTGTTTTCTTTCTACATTTCCATATTTCCCCATCTAGCTCCCCCTCTCTTTCTTTCTCCTCACCCTTCCACCCAACACACACACACTTTCCCCCTCTTCCTCGTTCCTGTCTTTCCGCTGTTGGCGCTGTGTGTCCTTGCTCTATGCTTTGTTAGGCAGGGCAGTGGCACTGCTGTAGTTGCTGTGTCAGGGCTTTCTATTGGTGGTGATTAATGTATGGAGATGGACTGATCGTCACCAGCCACCAACAATATTCTCACCGCCGGCACAGTGGAGGTGCACACAGGGGGGTAGGGGACGTGGAGACAGCCTGCACGCGGGTGTCAGCAGCACAGTATTGTAAGTGCTTGCTCTATTTGGACACGGATCGGAGGCACACAAACGTATATGAAAGTGCGTTCGATTTATAAAAGAAAAAAACTTTTTTCCCGTATTATCTCAGAATTACAGGAAAAAGATCACAGAATTTTATAATTACTGAATTCATATCTAGTTAAGTTAAAATAACTCACCGGTGACTTCTGGTTTCAGACTGGACACAAACAGCAGTCCCCTGAATAAAAGTCCTGTGCTCGTTTAGCCTGACCCATCATCCCTGACCTCCTCTGTGTACGGACTTTTCACTCTTAATGCTACCTTACCTCACTTAGTCCTATGCAGCTGCAATAATTGCTACAGCCACTAGAAGTCGCTACCTAACAACAACCGTAAATATAGGTAGTAATAAGCTGCTTTCATTTCAAAATGAATGGTCATGGACAGGCTGATTTTAGCCTTTTCACACACGCATTGCTAGCCTGACATTTTACAGACGTTACTGAGAGGAACTGTATGTGTCAACGTAAATAACCGTATCATTTGGCCTGGACATTTGACTCTACTCTGCCAGCTCTCTACTACAAAGTCAATGTAAATAGAGCCGGTCAATGTCCAGAGAATTGGGCATGTTGAGTGGGCATGTTGATGACGTTTCACAGAATGCCTCAACCAAATGAAGTATTTCCAGTGGGTGAGAAAGCGTCTTGACACAGGCAATATCTTTTTGTGTGCTACATATGTGAAAGGGCAACTCCAGAAAATGTCCAGGCCCGAAACTGCAGACATGAGAAAACAGCTTGTTATTTTTGTATATAGTTATTCTTTTTTAAGCTGCAGGCAGGCACCGAACTGAACAATACTTTTTCCAACAAATCCCAACATGACAAATCTCTCCTTTGGGGATCAATAGGCAGAGCATCTCGTCTCTCGTGTTAAAAATAATATCAGTCTCCGCTAAAGATGCGTTAATAGCAACACCAATTTGACACAACAGACATTATCAGGCCAGGGGTGGCCTCATTACATCAGATCTTTATGAATGAATCTAAGACACTGTGGTGCTGAAAAACAGAACTATAAAATAAAATCGAGCGCCGAAAACAGTTGTTATTTAATGAGCGTAATTAACAAGTAGAATTTGTGCGATATCCGAGTACCAAATGGCGTGCCAGCTTGGCATTTCTGCCCACACTGCATATGTGTGTGTGTTGTGATTAGGCCACTGAGACAGTAGATAAATTAGCTTTGCGAAGAAAATGAAAGTGCAAGATATACTGAATTGCCCTGTGAGAGTTCATGTAGTAAGTAGCCACACACACACACACACACACACACACACTGAACCTTCCCTCCCTTCCTTCCTATCCACCTTCCCATCCATCAGGCCATCTCAGGGAGCTGCCCGCGGTTCCACTGGCTGGTTTAATTGTTAATGCTAATTGCTATTTATTGGCTCAGATGCAAATGATAGGCTGGCCAAAGTGAAATTTTATGAGGAGTGAACTCCCCCTCTCACACAAATTGAAAAAGTGAAACAAGAGGAAGAGGGAAATGAGGCGAGAAGAGAAGAGCTTAATGGCGGCTCTTTAATGGCAGAGAGCAAAAATTAAGACTGATTTAAGACACAGAGCTCAATCCCCCCCAAAATCCACTGTGAGCCCCTCTCAGGGAGACTCATTTGGCACAGAAAGGCACAGAAGGAGAGGAGAGGAGAGGAGAGGAGAGGAGAGGAGAGGAGAGGAGAATTTTAGTCTCGATAGTCTTGCTAATATTACATGTTAAAATCTGCCAAATTCTTTGTTTTTTTAAGTTGTTGCAAAAGTAAAATTAGCTGTAGTTTTTTACCCTAAGCCCCGAAACACACATGTAGATATAAAATCTTACATTTCAGCATTAAAATGTCCAAAAACAACTACACAAGGCCTTTGTTGCATATTATGATGGTCATTGTCCCATGTTTTTCAAACAATATTCAAGCCCAGAGAAATCAGTATTTTTATTCAAGGTAACGGTGCATTTCATTTGGTCGCCTGTCGCTATAACTCGTGGGATGGAGTCGGAGAGTAAGGAAGAAGTTGGCAAGCATAATTAAACATCATAAGAATAACACTTTAATATGTCACCTCTTATATTAAAGCTCCTGTAAGTGTAGTCGTCGTGCTGTCATACTTGGCCTCTGAGGTAGTTTTTAAGCAGTCACCAGGAGCACTGGAATTGATAACTTTCCCTGTTATCGGTGTTTCCGGTGTAACAGAACAGGAGGATCCTGCTCTCTGCAGCTTCCCATGGCATGGGTTACTGACCAAACACTCTATAACTATGATTACTGTCGGAATATAGAGCGATTTAACACTTATTTTAATAAGAAAATAACGCTTACAGCTACTTTAAAAAATGTTTTATCAGTCAACAAAGCCTTTAATCCCTCGCTACCTTACAGTCATCAAACTACATCTTTTGTTTCATTTTTTTAGATTGAGGGAATAAGTTGAGAAAATGGCAATACATAAATTTCATGAGCTGTGTCGAATAATGTAACAGATAGATAGATAGATAGATAGATAGATAGATAGACCAGTTGTAAAGACACAGAGGAATAATTGCATTAGAGGAGAGCATATGGAGAATGACACTGGGCTGAGGTCAAACATAGCCAGCGGCAGCCTATATAAGAACTGAGCTTGCACTTGAACATCATCCACTTTCTAATACACTCTAAAAGGCAAAGCAGTATTTGCACAGCACATTATCTTAATGTAAGCCCCAGAATATGTGTGTGTGTGTGTGTGCGCTCTACCAGAGTCCAAGCCCAGGACACAACAGTGTCCTCTTTTTAGGCTCGCTCATTTGTTTTCCATCCATCCGGTACTGCCGTCCTCCCTCCTCTCCATCCCTCGCTCCATCACTCCATCTGATTGAAGGGTCTTCTCTCCATCCTCAAGGTGTGATCGCCCCGCCAATTAAAGACCAATCCAATCGCATCTGAGCTTCGGTGTGTTTATGTGTGGGGGAGCGGTTAGTGTGTGTCTGCATGTATACACTTATACGTATGAGAATGCATGCACGTGTGTGTGTGTGTGTGTGAGATGTGAGATCTGGGAGGTTAATGCAGTTAGGGTTATTTCACAGTCCATTAAGAAGCTTATGTTGACCTCCTGACCCTGAAGCCTACAACACAGAATCCATTATCGTGACAATAGGACTGTGCGCACGCATGTGTGTGTGTAGGCTCTATTTGACATGGTTATGCCATGTGGAAAACCTAAGTTAGCATGCATGTGAGAGATGATCAGAGGGGGAGAAAGGTAACGAGAGAAAAATACAGACACCGTGACAGCGAGAGAGAACAACTTCCTGTTGTGTTTCGCTGTGATTACTGAAGGTTTGGTGAGTTCATTCTGGCCTGTAGAGTAATTTGTACCATTATAGTTTACAGGGTGGAGGAGGAAGGACAATCAGTGGCCATGCAAAACAAACAGGAGATGCTGACACCACACTTTTTTTTTTTTTGGTGGTGGAGAATTTGATTCAATTACGTAGAGAGCAAAACCTAGTAGTCCCATACGTGCTGGAGTGTGATGTGTGTGTGTGTGTGTGTGTGTGTGTGTGAGGGGCTGACAGATGAAGCCATCACTGGAAAAAGAAGTTTGTCAGCTGTGAAGGCAACCTGAGTGACTGCTACAATAAAAGCACGACTGAAAAAGAAAGGTTTTTTTCCACTTTGCCTGAACACTGTCTGCAGATCTTTGGATTGTTATATTGATTCATTTTGTTTTCCAAAGGTCATGATGTTATGATGTGCAATTTTATTGCTTAAATATTTATTTTATTTTATTGTAACAAAAACAAAATTTGTCACATAAACAGCTGGGTAAGGAAAAATGTAGAAAAACAGACAAAGATTTCAATCTTCATGCACCTGCACTCTTCTTCTTAAGTCATAAATGTTTACCTTTTGTTGAAAACTGAATTTAAAATGAGCTGAAGTCATGTAGTAGTTCATGTAGAAATCACACATTGACTGAAAAATTGCCATTTTGAAAAAAGATTTTAAAAAAGATAAATAAATTGTAGTAAATTCATCATTCATAAGACAATACACAATTCCACATTGAGTCAATATCCCTTTTTCTCAATTTCCCTCCTGTAATTCATTTACTTCAATCTCTCTCGCTCTCTTTCTCATCTGTTTATCCACTTATTTCCCTAACACTAGGCGGCTAACCCTGACCCTCACCTTGCCCCTGACTATCCACACCTCTAGGATGGTTATTGATCCACATGCACAAACACACACACACACACACACACACACACGCACACACACACACACACACACACACACACACACACACACACACACACAAGCCAGGCCACTGTGTCCACGGCTAATGGGACAAACGGGGCCAGTCTGGGTTTGGATGGGTTATGGTTTGGAGGCCTATAAATAAACTTACAATACCTGAGGGAATGGCAAGATTGAAACTATTACATTTTTGGTCACAGCTTGAAAGATTTTTTTTTTTAAAGAACAAGGTTTACATTTACAGAATTGAAGGCAACAGGGAGGATGATGTTAATGAGAAATAATAAAAGAAAAATGAACAATGTTTGGACAAAATCAACCTTTTCTGTTATTGTGCAACAATAGCTCTCTTTTAGCAGGAAACAGCTTAACACCATGAAATGCCACCAGAGAATTTCACAAGGTGCATATTGGGAAAAACAAAACAGAAAAACTGAAAAAAACAAAAAGCTCTTCAACACACACACACACACACACACACACACACACACACACACACACACCTATAGACACACCTCTTCTCTTCCCTTCCCCCTTTACCTCTGCCTTCCCCTCACATGTTTTGGGGTTGAGCGTGTGTGTGTAGTGTGTGTGCTGAAATCAGTCAGTATGTGTTACACCCTTTGAGGTTATGTGTATCTGACAGTATGTAGTTATGTGAGTGTGTGTGACACCACATAGACAGATGAAATTGATATCCCCGGCCGTGTCTTTGCGTCCCAGGCAATATGTTGCCTGTTCAGGAACGTATCAAACTGATGGATGGGAGGGGGGCCGAGCCTTGGGGACCCCTGCCTTAATCAACCATACACACACCAACACACACACACACACACACACACACACTGCAATAATTTAAGCACTAACAACTTAAGGCAGTACGCTGCTGTGTGCAAGTGTCCACCTGAGTCTGTTTGGAATAAAAAACTTTGAATAATGGTCATGAAAACCTCTTGAAACGCACTCATGCAAACTGTTGATTGTAAACAAACATGCATATAAACACACGGCACACACATTCAACCATGCTTGCGCAGAAATAGGAGCATATACAATTCTTCACACTCAGGCACACAACCTGCTTGAGTGCAAACGTTCTCCTTGGAGGAGAATCTGAGAACCGCTGTCCCATGTAGGACGAGAGGTACCGACGGAAAGAGACAAAAGATGGCAGCAAGGGAACAGGAGAGAGAGAGAAATGAAAACATTTGCATATTCTGTTAAGTGTGCTAAAAGTTTGAGATCCTCAAACAAAGACATAGCAGTTTTTTTGTAAATGAAATCTGTGAATTGTAAGTGAAAAATAAAATAAAAAGGTAACGCTACATAGCAACCATCTGTAATGAATGGAAAAAGGGATATTTATTTAAATTTACTTGATAGTTACTTCACGTCTAACAAACAATGATGCACTTGTAAAGATGAATAAACATCAGTATAGTTTAATTTACTCCAAATTAATTGATTGATCATCATTAATGATGGTGACGAGTGTTACCGATGAAATCTATGACATTACTCTCAGGCTTTAATTTTTACCCTGAAAATCTATTATGTATTCATGTTTAAGCCATAAGCATTTAAATTATTTTATCTGCATTAGTAGAGTATTACCACATCATTCTACTTGATAAACGATGTAAGATTTAGGGGGTAGTTAAGCAAAACATTTCCAATATCATTCCTCAATTAGTCTTTATTTCTCACAATGCGCGTAGTGATTTTGATATTCATCTACTAACCAGAAGCATTCAATAATATTCATTTAATTCCTTCATCATTTCATAATCTGAATAAATCCATCCCTTATTTTAACTTGATATACAACATTGGATTTGAGCTGTGCATTAAGCTGTGATTAAATTTCTATTTGAAACATTTGTCTTTGGTCTCTCTGCGCCTACACAGTGCGAGTGTGTCTGTGTGTGTTTGTGTATGCACACACTAACTCTGGTTTAATGACTCTGGAAGCTGTTTATCAGTGAAGGGTATACAATGCTCTGTTGTCAGTACTGTCCAAAAAAACACTGGGACAAAGAACACACACACACACACACACACACACACACACACACACACACACACACACTCATATAGATGACGACGCTCTCTAAATTGTCCTTCACACGGCTCTCCCTGTATATTGACTGTGTGTCTTTTTTCTCAAGCTGACGTTATTGTCAAATTGTTTCTCAAACGGGACACAATTGAAAAGGCGGACAGTTGTTCAATGGCTCGAGTTTTACCATTGATTACCAATAGGGCCGTCTATTCGTCTGTCGGCTGGAGGAACGGATAGAAACTCTGCTCTGCGCTCGTCCCACCATCACTCGCCTTTTATTTCAACACACACACACACAGGTGCACATGCATAGACACACAAAGACAGGTAGACACACACACATCCCCTGTCATTTAAATATTGCCCCTGTCCCAGCACATTCTATTACTTGATACAGTATGATACCCACAGATCAATTGAAGCCAAGGAGACACCACACACACAGACACACACACACAGCCTGTGTGTAGCCTGCAGGCAGATGGTATCTGCAGTAGACGCTTGTTATTCTCAACAACTCTGATATGGAGATCATTAGCACAAGGAAAACACTAAAATACGTTGAAGCACCTGAAGCGTGTAGACGAGATAAAACTTTTTACCTTAGAAATCAGCATATTAAAGCAGCCATGTGTGTGATTTTTCTCTGTCATATATTGCTGTTAAATGATTGAACACACATGCCGCAGCTAAAAACAACAGATATGGAGATTATTTGGATGTGAGGAACATTTTAAAAATGGATGGAAAAATCCATAAATATGAAAAGGAAAATTGCCTAGATAGAATATCTCCCATAATATTTCTATTAAGGTACATATTTACGGTGTTCAGCATTAAAAATATTGCTTTGCTTACAAACTTGTAGATTATGTTGCCATACTATATTTGTGACATTTCTTAATTTCAGTTCACCTCTCAAAACCTGTTAAAAGATGTGTAATGTAAGTACAAATACGAACAAATTGTTATAATATGCAAGGATGTCCTTGGAGGTGCCTGTCAGGAAATGTATAAATATAACTCATGTACACCAGTATACAGCATATGAGCATTTCAAATATGCAATATGCCTTTCAAAGTGCAGGGTCATTAAGGATTAGGAGCCAGCAGAAGGCTGTGGAAGTTTTCAGTGACTTCATTTTTTACTTTTAGATGTTCAGACTGTTCAAACCGGTTGAAAAGGTGCAGATATAGAAGCAAGCCACCCTCATTTATGTGATTTTAAGCTGGGCTGGATTTAGGTTTAGGCATTCTAGGTGCATCTCTAGGGCCTTATTGCTACGAGGGAGCCCAGACAGAGGAGAGAATAACTGCCTATTTTTAATAATGTTTAACATACTTATTGACATACATATTCTAATATGAATAAAATCTAAAAATCTAAAAACTAAACAAATCACCTGACTAAAACTTTATTTCAATGTTTATATATTTATTTATTCATTTGTAAACGTACGCAATGTTAGCTTTACATTTCTCATAAGACTTACTAATTGCATATGAATACCGAAATATAATAGATAAGCTAAAATATATACCAAACTAAATTAATGAATATAATAATCACATGGCCAGAACTTTTTTTTGTTGTCGTTTTACTCTGTAGTTTTGGTTGTGTTTATTTTCTTTGTTTTTCTTGAGCTGTCTTGCTGCAAAAACAAATTCCTGAAAAAAAAAGTTTTGAACTGGACTTGGACATATCTGAAAATATCCTGGTCACCTTTGTATCGGTCTTTTCAAAAGGTTATTTTTTTGTGTAATGTGTGACATGCTTATAAACATTCAGTGATTGTTTGCACTTCCTGTAAAAGAAGCAGAAGCAGAAGAAGAAGAATTAACCAACCAATTACCAAAAGTTATCTAAAAGGAAGTAAAGTAACATAAAGGGAAGAGAAGAGAGGATGATGATAGAACAAAAAAGGGAATGAAAGACAAGACAACTCCAGTGAAGAAGACGAGGATGAACATTATTTTTCTCCTTCTCTGTCCCTTTCTCCTTGGTGGCTCTTTCCAACAGTAAATAAATTAGACAATGGAAGAGTGTGTGTTTGTGTGTGTGCCTGTGTGGGTGACAGAGAGAGAGAGAGAGAGAGAAACACAGTGAGGGAGATAGCTCCCGATACATTACGAGGCCCACAGTGTGTGTGTATATGTTTGTACTTGCAGTGCTCTCCTCTGTTCCTCCCTCTCTCTCTCTGTTTGTGAGTGTGTGTGAACGAGACAGTATCTGAGGGAGCGTGCGGTGCTAGATTGATGTGTACCGCCGGCGTGGCCGTTTCTGCTGAGAACGGCCACACTCCTCTGCCTAATGATGCCACATCCATCCTGGAGCGCCGAGTTGCTACGCGGGTAGGTGTGTGTGTGTGTGTGTGTGTGTTGCGTGTGTGTCCACGAGGCGTCTATCCTGGGGGCTACAACGCAGCACCTTACACAGCCTCTGATCACTCTTTATTTGGCACTGAGCATGTGTGTGTCCATATGCGTGTGTGTGAGCGTGAGAGTGAAGGGTCCTATGCGCCCATTAATATTAAATATAGATACCCTTGTCAGTGAATTACATCCTCTGATCCCATATTCTCCTCTCAGGGAGGAGAGGTGAGGAGGGAGGAGACACAGGAGGTGAAGGAAGGGAGAGATAAAGTGGAGAGGAGGACAAGAGGTGAACTGGGGAAGAGAGAGGGATGGAGGTAGAGAGGGGGTGAGGAATGGTTATAGCATGGGAGGAGAGGGTGAGTAAGGAGAGAGGGAAGGGGGTGAGGGTGTAGAGGAGAAGCAGGAAAGGGCATGATGAGGAGTTTAAATGGGGGAGAGGAGTTAGAAGTCAGGAAAGGGAGGTAGAGAGGACATGGAGAGGATTATGGAAGACTTGTCTTGTTAAGAGTGGCTCATAAATGTTTAACTTGACCAGAGTAAGTGAGAGGAAAGAAGATCAAGAAAAGGAGGGAGAAGGAGAAAAAGTGACGAGATGGAGTTGAGAGATAGATTAGAAGAGAAGGAAGTGGATGCAAAGGTAAAGAGATGTAAAGGAGGGAGGGTACTGGAGGAAATCTGGGGAAAGAGGGACTACAGAGGGGACTAAGGGGTTTAGGGATGGATAGAGGGAGGGAGGAGGGGGCAGCTGATTGATTGTGCCGAGTGTTGGAGACTTGAGGAAAGAGGGATGAGGAGAGGGGGAAAGGGAAAAGAAAACAGAGGAGTGAATCCATCACTTGGAGGGAGGAAAAGAGAGGAAGGCATTGGCATGGAAAGACAGTAAAAGAGAGTTGGAGAAGAACAGAAAGAGCGAGAAAGATGTAAGAATAAAGAAACAACGTGAGGTGGAGGGGTTGAGAAGAGAAATAGACCAGACGGATAGAGATGAAGAGAGACATCATCAGACGCAGAGATTTGTCGGATGAAGACGTAAGAGAGCAAGAAGTGATTGAGCGATGACGGATGGAGGAAAAACAACGGCGTGAACGGCGGCAGCTTTGACCTGTCATCTGTCTGTAACGAAGGAGAGGAGGGAGGAAGAGAGGAAAGGAGGAGTGACAGTTTGATTTTCCTAGCCGGGCGTTCATTCCCATATTCCCTGGCAAGCTCTCACCTGATGGAAAGATGGCAGAAAATCAATAGTCCATGTGCGTAATGGAGTAATGACTCTGAGTGTATGTGTGTGTGTGGATAATGATAAGTGTGTGTGTATCTGCCCGATCCCTAAGCAATCACACACAGCTTAAGCCAGTCCCAAGGGGTGGGGGCCACTTTAACTAACAACTTCATTACTGCAGCCACACACACACACACACACACACACACAAGCTCACACTCACACACCAAAGCATGCCCTAACACAAACACTGTTGATCACAGGCAGTTTTACAATGTGACTTCTGTCATTTGAGTTTTATTTTGAAATGATCTCACCAAGTGTTTTATATTGAAATATTTGATTTGAACCTTCATGTACAGAGTTTACTCCCCTAATAAAATGTATACAATTCTTGTCATACTACATGTGTATGAGCTGACTTTCATACAAGAGCGTCTCAACATTTGGAAGCAGGAAACCACTGAATATTTTTAATGTTGACACATTTTTCAGCCGGATAAACAAGTGGTTTATGTGCCTAAACCTAAACAGGCCTTAAGCGCAGCGCTGTCACAATAAAACTGGACCAAAAGGAACACAAAGTTGCGACATGAAAAAATGTAGAGTGTCAACATATCTGTGATTTGCAGAAACGCACGTGCAAACATTTATTCTGACAACTGGGTTGACTCCCCGTGATTCACAGCTGTCATGATGGCTTGATATCTACTGGTGGAACCTACGGTGTCATATGTATACAACTGGTACTTTGGTGATGAGAAACTTGCTTTAAAAATAATTTAATTTTCTTCATGGGGCTTCAAGTTCAGCCCAGGTGTATCAGCTTGGTGTCCCTTTGTGTGTGTGTGTCTGTGTGTGTTTATCCAAACAGCTCTCAAAGTGTTTCCAGTCTCTGCCAAGTTTTTCTGAGGCTGTGAAAACATTCCCAGTTCTGGGAACGCGAGGCCCTGGCATACACACACACGCAGAGATGCACCTCAATCAACCAATTAGGTCATCAAGGGGATCTCTCATCACAAAAACAGGCTCACTGCCATGTCCAAATGATGGGGTGCTGACGTGCAAACACACAAACGCGCGCACAAACACATCCGTGATCCTCGTTTGGCTCCAAACTCAAGAGACACTGATCCACAGAATACACATACATGTGCACGCACAGTTGCATACGCACCACCCCTCCCGGAAACACACACACAAACACAATTCAAACACACACGTGGCCCCAAACTCATTATGGGTCCACTGATCAAAAAGAATGATGCTCCACTTAACTATCTACCAGAGGAGGATGGAGAGAAAAGAGGAATTTGGACAAAAGGCGGCCCGATGTGGCTCGGCGGCGGCGCAGACCGGCAGCTCATGGCGGCAGCCCCCTCTGTTTACTAGCGGCTAATTAATTCGCCACATATGCTGAGAACATCTGTCGCTAGTGACCTGCCGGGAGAGCAGAGGACGCACTGCTGCGACGGCCCGCTTCCCCCCACTCTCATTAGCACACACACATACAGTTTTATACACACACACACACACACGTACACATAGACATGGATGAATGTATGTGCTTGCGTGTGCAGACACGCATAGCTTCACGTACATGTAACTATGTTGAGACACATACGCAAAGTTTGATCTGTCAGTAGTTCAGGACTTGTTTAAGTTGTTTCCCTGCAAGAATTAGATTTAAAAGAGCTGAACATTTCAAAACACATGACGATTTTACTCAGACTTACAGGACTCACTTTGGTGCTGTTACCTACAAAATTACTAAAAATGCTTGAATATGTACTTTATTTCATGAAGGTAAAACTTTATTATAACTCCATACTTAATCACAGATTTTGGGTGAGAGTTCAATAGCTGAGCTCAACAAGCGGGTCCTGTTTATTTTTTTTAAAGCTGTGTTTTTGGGATATTTATCCAAAAGGCATAACAACGCTGAAGAGAAAATATAAAAAGGAATTTCTTCTTCCAGAAACCAAACAAAGTAATATTGGTATTCTGCATAGGCGTTCATCAAGGAGTAGTCAGTTGAAGGGCAGCCAACTTTCAAAGTTGTCAAAAATCTATCAGATGTGGGCAGATATTAGCGTAGAGGCAGATTCAAGGACTTTCTATGATGCCGAGAATTTTCACTGGTTTTATCTTAATATCTGACAAAGAATATAAATAAAAAACACTCCACAAAAATGTTGATCGCAAAATAATATTTTTATAATTAAATTCTCACATGGGTCACTGTTTTGACTGTATGTATTTGGAGAGTTGCAGCCAGAGCCGAAGCACAAGTAAGCACACACTCATCACTGACACCACTCATTCATACAAGCTGTGTGAGTCTGTTTAGCGGTAAAAATAAAGGTGTTTTATTACTTTGTTATTTCACTTTAAAGACTCACTGAAATAGCAAACACCACAGTCAGATTGAGCAAAATAAAATAAATAGATAACTACAATTTAATTTAAAAAATACCTGTATTACATCTGTGACTGTTGTATGCAGTTGTAGGTATGTTATTGGTAAAATAATGTAAACTTCAAACATAATTTGGAACCACATATTGTTCTGTGCTTGCAGGCGTCATTGAGTTTGTGTTTGATTATTTCTACATACGTGTTAAATGTATGTCTCTGCATCTGTAATCTAGTCTCTACGGTGTTGAATCAAAGTTCCAGCCTATTCCACACCTTCAGTACAATTTAACACACTTTTCGTCTGCCGCTCTGTCCTTCATGCCGCGCTGTGCCGAAGCCAAAGTTGGCGAAATAAAAAAGTGAAGCCCCACGAGTGTGTAAACCGCAGCACCAGCAGAAAAACTCCCACCAGCCAATCAGATTCATTAACCTCTACTATCCCACAATCCCCCCGGGGGGACCTACAGAGACAAAGACAAACTCTCTTCCCCTTGTGTCCTGCACGTCCCCCTCTTTCTCCCCCTCTTTCCTCCTTCCACACCCCTGAACACCCACCCAGTGCCTTCCCACCCTGCCTCACATGCCACCCAACAACCAGGTTTTCAACACAGGAGAAACTACAGACAACTTAATCAGTGCTAACTTATTGCTACAAAATAAAACACTAGGAATCATGTTTTTGTGCCACTTTTTGAGGAGTTTCCCACTAATGTGAGCTGTGCTACCGATAGCTGATACTTAGTGCCATTATTATTTGCATATAAAGATATCTGAATTTCATGTTATTTATGTAAAGGCAGTTTTCAGGTCATTTAGGTTGTCGCCTCACCTGTCTCTGTTAATCTGCTGAGGAATCAATTAAAGCATTAACCTGCTTTCTGAGTTCCCCTCACCTTCAGCTCTACTGAAGGCCTCTAATGCAGCCAGCCAGTCAGCAAACCAATCAGTCAGTCAACGACTCTTGCCGTCAACCGACCACCGAACAAGTCAACAAGTCAGCCACTCGGTGAGGCAGCCGACAGAGCATCCAGTCAGTCAAGCAGCCATGCAGCCGGTGAGCCCCCCACCTGTCCCTGCTAATTTGGTGAGGAATCAATTAAGGCTGTGTTTGCTGAGTTCTCCTTGCCTTCAGCTCATCTGCTCCTCTCTAATGCAATTGTCCTGTGTGCTGCGTGCAGAGCGGCATAATAAAGTGATAAGGCTAATCAGGTTGGCTGCTCCTCTCCTCTCCCCATACGCACACTACACTTATTCTATTAGATGTGTAATGAGATTCTGCACTCCATCAACACGATGCCGCTATGTGTGTGTGCGTGTGTGTGCATGAGGAAAAGTGTGTGTGTGTGTGTGTGTGTGAAAGTATGAAAGTGTGTGTGCGTGTGTGTGTGTGTGTTTGAGCGAGAGAGCTTCTGTTCTTGCAGAGGAAATTTGCTCCATTTACATTCTATCATTAGCTTGAAACAAATGTGCCCTTGAGCTTAGCGCCCCTGTCTCTCTCGGCTGCAAACACTTTACTTTGGCAGGCGATCATAGTAACATGCGCGTGCACACACAGACGCACACAGACACACACTCGCGCGAGAGAGACACTCCGGCGTATAATCGAATACAGAAAAGCACAAACACACACTTAAATGAAACTAACGGCACAAAGTATTACTCAAATGAACTTGTAATGCTGCATGTGCGGGTGTGAGATCATTAGCTTGGGAATCATCTGACTTTTCATTATGTGAACACGCACGTAAGCAAGTATCCAGTCAAACACACACACATTTTCACTTCCATCCATCCATCCGTCCACTCATCCCTTCATTTATCCATCCATCTAACAACCACATCTCACCTATCACATACACACACCAGTCCATTCAAACCACCACCGACTGACACACACACACACACACACACACACACACACACACACTTACATCCCCCATCCAGACAAGCAGAGAGAGTGATGGTCGAATAGATGTAGAGGACACGGGGCTCTATGATGTGTAGAACAGTTCTGGTCAATGGGCCAGATAATGAGTTGCCATAAACAGCAGCAGTCTTCCACTGTCCAGCTCAGCTCATTACCGTAGCTAGCATATGTAATCAGTGTGTTGCTGGGGCGTGTCTTAATGTACTCTACTCTGCTGTTTCTCAAAGACAGGGCTGGGCCCACAGGGTGGGTCATGAGAAGGTAAGAATGGATCAGTGGATCATCCTCGGGAAACACTGGTGATTGGTATTCAGAGCTGCGAACACCAGCAGAGTTATGAAGCCTGAGTCTTCTCAGTTCCTATAGATCTAATTTAGGCTAAATAAGCTACTAAAGAGTACATCATGTGGTGTAAAATACTCAATTTTAATTGGGTGTGAAAAGGGCTTTATATTAAGGTCCTTGTAGTAAGCGTTAGTTAATACAACACATCCTCACACCTTAACGACTGAATAGGTCAATTGTCAGCATCTCCCAAGATTGCATTGAAACACGGACACGTGTACCGCACCTTCGTTGTACGGTCACAGTTTTCGTTAGGTTTACGCAAGAAAAGTGGTCAGGTTTAGAAAAACTTCTTATGTACATACTCTACCTTATTAACTTGCTTCACAGTATGTATTTAAGTTAAAAGTCACTCATCGTTGATTTCTGGTTTCACACTGGACATGAACAGCTGCCTCTTTAACCCCGACTGTCCATCCCCGACCTCCTCCCTCCAGGGATTTTTCACTCTTAATACTACTTCGCCTAACTTCCTCCTTTGCAAATGTAATAATAACTACAGCCACTAGAGGTCGTTGCCTCACAAAAAAAAGCTGCTTTCATTTTCGACTTATATTGTCATTTTTTCTCAGGCTCGTTAATAGGTATAATGCCCTCATAAATTCTTATAAGCTGCTTATTAACATTAATAAAACTACATAAACATTAATGATAGCATCATAAACATAAAAAATTATGTTTAGCCTGATGAGTTTCTTAAAAGCATAACAAACACAGTATTAGGTCATTGTTAAACCTTAACTCAGCATTTTTTGTTACTTTTAACACATACTTTATGATGCATTTATTAGCAGTTAACTACGCACTCATAAACATGAAAGTGAGAACAATGCCTTGTTAGCGTTAATAGATCCTTGTTTTAGCTTACTACCAACAAACTTACTAACACAATTATTACAGCTTAACTAACGCTTGTTACATGGACCTTAACCTAAGAGGTACCCCAAATGCTATCTATTTTTCGTAAAATAAAAATTAAATTCAAAACAGCGTTGACGCATGAAGTCAATATGGTTGCTCGAGAAAATACATAAAGCCCCAGCTTATATATTCCCTCTTCAGTGGTTGACTTCATTAACATAAATCAGTGGGAAGACAAAACAACAGAGGGTATACAGTATATGGGTATTTTGGAGGCCAGAAAGCTGTCACAGAGACATAATTAGAAAACACACACACACCGCCTCACACACACATACAAACACAATATCAAGCTGTGCACATCCTCATTAACTCCTCGAGTATGATAAAACACGATTCTCTCTCATCCCACCCAAGATTCCATAAAGAGGAGATAGTATTTCAAGCTGCCGACACTAAATCTCTAATTATAACTTTATTTGAAGAAAACAAGGGAGCACTTAATAAGCAAATGAGAGTGATAATAACTTGGAATATGGATTGGACCTAACAGACTAGATTATAGGGGTGAACCCCTGCTGAGAGAGAGAGAGAAAAAGAGAGAGCGGGAGAGAGAGAGTGGTAAATAATGTGACAGAACGAGTAAATTATGAGGCTAAATACTCAAAGCTGTAATTATGGCTTTCTTTGAATAGACAGAGATGAGTGAGTGTGAGGATGATCGGATAAAAAAAAAAAAAAAAGTTAACTGCCTTCCTCATTTGCTCACATTCATGCACAACAGACACTCGTTCTGCATCTCTATTCTGCTGCTCACTTCTTCTGTCTTGGTCTCAGTTTTTCATTGTGTTCTGTTAACCCAGATTTTAAAAAGACACACTAAAGAGATGTTTTTCCCGGTTTATTAAAACTAATTTAAGAAGACCTCTGTTGATTTTCCAGGTGAAGAGCAGTTTACTCATCATGAGGAGGACTACCGAGTGAAAACAGATGTATAATCTAATATGAAGCTCTGGAGGAGCTTAATTTGTCAAGTCTCATAAAATAACCTCATAATGTCATCAGGGTTATCTTGGCTTAGAGAGCTTAACATTTTTAAGAGAAAAACTGGTAAGGACTTGGCGTGGAGGCTCATTTACGCTCCCTTTACACACAACAATAGATTGATCTGTTTCAACCTATATAACCGTCACTGCCAACATGCTGCCAACAGCCTCTCCTTTTCCTTTGTTGCTGTTTTTTATCCTGCACATTTACCCACCTGGCGTTAGGTGTGCACATTGTTCACCTTTTTGTTTTAATCTTTGCTCAAAGACACACGGGCCAATTGAAGGCAAATTGCTATTCATTTCGACAGCCTGACAAAAAGGCAAAGACCTCAAACCCACAACATCATTAAATAATGTCATGTGTCTGAACCCACTGAGCTGTCTGAAATAATACCGATCCTAGCTAATCTTGTGGTACAAGTCAGTCTGGTTGTAGTTATGAGTCGGTGGTGCTTTTATGACTTTTCAACCCCAATTTAACACACGATCCCAGCTCTCACCAAGGTCTCTCCCTCCCCTCTTTGTCTATCACACTCACTTTCACTTCTTCACTTTCTCACCGTAACCCCCCTTTCATTCCTCTCCGTCTTCCGTCTGTTTCCACACTGCTCTCAAATCTCTTTAGATTTGTCTGCAGCTACAGGATATGAAATTGACTTGTAAAGAGGAGACAAGTATTCACAGAGGGTTTTGCCATTCAAGGTTGATTTCATTTTATTCGCTATCAGGGCTGTCTGTCTGTTTGCATGTTAAAGATATGAGCTGGGTGTGCGTGTGTACGTGTGTGTGTGTGTGTGTGTGTGTGTGTGTGTGTGTGTGTGTGTGTGTGTGTGTTGCTCTGCGCTTTGTGTCTCTGCCATTCAGCCAGCTGTACATATGTCACACAATCTCACTTTCTATACATGGTTATATTTGACATATGCTTAACGGGGGCCAGGGGGATCGCTTGCAGCGCTGTGTGCTTATGTAGGTGTGTGTGTATGTGTGTGTGTCCCTGAACAGCAGTCGGTGCTCCTGTACCAATCCAATGAAGTTGTCTGAGAATGACAGCTTCATTATCTTGTATGAAAGTGGGACAAATGGAGGCTTGTCTCTCTATCACTCTGAGAGTAAGTATGGAGAGCTGAAAACACACACACACACACACACACAGGCACACAAATACACACATTTCATTTTTCTTACTTGTAATTCTTTGCTAACTTGAGGGTTTGTGGTCCAATTTCTATCTCACACCGTCTCCTGATGAGCATGTGTATGTGTTGTGTGTGTGTGTGTGTGTGTGTGTGTGTGTGTGTTGGCAGCTGGGACTGGTAAATGATGACTGTGTCTAAATGTTGATCACTGGGAGATGCTCTGTTGTTCTGAAATGAGGTGGTAGGGGAGATGTGTGTGTGTGTGTGTGTGTGCGCGTGTTTTGGGGGGTCGCTGGCAGATGTCAAACAGTTGAAGCCTCACACAGACGTGCTGACAACTCTCTTAGTAACTGGGCACCTTAGGGGGGCCAGACAGGTGTGTGTGTGTGTGTGTGTGTGTGTGTGTGTGTGTGTGTCTGCGTGAGAGAGAGAGAGAGAGAGACAGAGAGAGAGAGAGAGAGAGGGGAAGCAGACGTGACCTACCCCCCTCCATCCCTTCCCATCTGCATCCTGACATCTGACAGGGGCATCACACCAGGCCAATCCACCTATTCATGTGTGTGTGTGTGTGTGTGTGTGTGTGTGTGTGTGTGTGTGTGTGTGTGTGTGTGTGTGTGTGTGTTTCATATCCAATAGAAAGGTAATAGTATGTAAATGACCCCACATATGTCATCCATGAGAAGATGGGGATGGACACACACACACTTTTCCCCCCTCTCTATTACACCCACCCACATACACACACTTTATGCCCTCAGGGTTGGGGGGTCTCGGCCCCTGTCTGATTTCTTTGGGTCAGTTTCTCACACTTCTGACAGGGTCACACACCTCTCCTCTCATTATTAACCTGCAGTAAAACGCCACGCGGCCAAACATTGAGTGCACATATCGGTGTGTGTGATTTAGAGAGAGGGAAAGAGTGTGTGTGGAGGGGAAAAATGACAAACTGTTCATGTGTATGTGGGATGGAGATTGAGACGGAGAAACTGAGGTGTGTGTAGGAGTGTATAGAGAGACAGATAGAGTCACTCGATTGTGTGTGTGTGTCCTCAGGGCATTACCTATCACATTAGCGATATGACAGACTGCCCAGCCTCCTCTCTCATTTCCTGTCAATCAAGCCCAGTACATCACATTCAGCCAACAATACCTCACTTTAAAGAGAAAAATCAGCCAATTACAGCTTTAACATGCGGCCCCGGTGCTTCAGGACAGTTTAATGTACATCTATGAACATTCAGCACCTTTTAGTAGCCCTTACCCTCACAGCTCCCATCTGCAGCCTTAAACCCTGCAGCCATTTCCAGTCCAGGCAGCTTCCACTTTAATTTGCTTATAATATTATGCAAGATTCCCCTGAGGGAGAGGAAGAATCATAAATATTTTGTGAAGAATAACGGATGCAGTGAATATATAAGTTGTCACCTGTTATCGAGGCTTTTGTACAGACTGCAAACTGATGCGGCAACAGACACAAGGGGATCAAAGTGACATGAAAACATATTGCAGAGAGAATAAAAACGAGAAGTGTGTAGGACCGTACTTTTTGCTCCCATGATTCACAGTGTGCTGCCAGATTTATAAAAAATTAAATCCCCTCTAAATTCCATCACAGTAACTGACAGGATTATAGTGTGTGTGTGTGTGTGTGTGTGTGTGTGTGTGCGCGCGGTGACAGGTGATGAGAGAGCCCTGCTCTGTGGTCACTGCTGATACACAATAGGATTACAGCCAACACTACCTGTGTGTGCATGTGTGTGTAAGCAGAGCAGTGACCAATGGCAGAGGCTCCTGCATGATAAACAGCGACTTCATCTGTCTTTGCTCCCTCTTTCTTCGTCTTTATCTATCACTCCATCTATCTCTCCAACCATCTGGACCCTCTGTCCACCCCCCACCCCCACCAAACCCCAACCCATCAGCCAGTCATCTTCTCTAACACACACGCAAACACACGTGTACATACATGTTGAGTGCTTCACGAGTGAATGTTCAACATATGCTCAGAAGTTATGTTTGTGTGTGTCTTGCATGTACAGTACAATTTGCAAATACGTTTTGAAGGAAATGCATATTATTTGTATTGATTAATCTGCAGATTACTAATTATTTGATTAATCAATTATTTGTTTAGTCAATAAAATGTTTAAAAAAGTTATCCATTGTCCAAACAATTGACCAAATCCAAAAGACTCATTCACTGTCATAAATAAAAGGAAAAGCAGCAACTCCTTATATTTAAGAAGTTGGTATAATTGATTATCAAATGTGCAACATTTAAGACTTGGCTACCTGTCAACTGCATACTCAAAACAAACAGCATGTCACCAGACTAACCGCTAACTGCTGCTAACTGTGGCTGCCGTAAGCGAGTTAGCTCGATTAGCCATGCATCTAATGGTCCAGACAGGGAGCTCGGACCAGCAGGGGAGTGTTAGTGTTTACACCACGAGCACATCAATGTTGGACCGGATCAGGCTGTAGCTAGCTGGCTAGCAAGCCAATTTCAGTCGATATTTCTGCAACACAATACATAGACACAGGCGGTCATAATGTCAAAACAGTTTTTCCAGATAAATATTTAGACTTAGATACGATACATTTTTCCTCCTTATATTGGAAAAAAATTAACTTAAGGGGCACTTTGTATAAACAGAAACATATTCTGTAGCATTCAAACCTAATTTCTAGCAGACAGGGTTTTTCCAGTAGTAGAGACTGTTGAGTGGAAACACATTAAAGCGAGAGTGTGCAGAACAAGTTGGATAAGGTGCAGCTGTACAGTGATGCACATGTAAAAGTAATCCCCATCTCTCTCTTAAGGCTGAAATGCCACTGCCCGCCCAACAAAGAATGAATCAAGCCATGTGTTCATGAATGTGTAACACCATAATTAGTGTGAGCATGCATTGTCTCTGTATATTGTTATGAAGACATTGTCTGCACATGTATGAAAGTGTAGCGTGGTGTGTGTGTGTTTGTGTGGGTGTGTGTCTGTGGCCCCCCAGGCTCACTCCATCAACCTCCCCTCACCACCAGCTGTCTCCCCTCATTTACATACTCTCTCCTCCCACTAATGGAATTAGCCACAAGTTTCCTGAGGTGAGGCAACACACACACACACACACACACACACACACACACACACACACACACACAAACACACACTCATAGAGACCTATAGACACAAGTGTGTGTACTGTATGTGTGCATGTGTACAAGATAGTTTGGTGGTGATGTGTGTGTATTGGGGATGGGCTGCGAAGGTCAATCAGAAGACACACAAAGATTGCGGCACAATCCAGAACTACTCTGACAATACAATGAGAAACTAAATACAGTGATTATCAGAGCTTCAGTCCTTCATGATACCTTTCAGTTAAGAGGTTTTTGAGGCCAGTAAGCCTAAAAAAACCTGACAAATTACTAATTTCAGTAGACTACTCTGGCTCTCTCAGTGTAATGGTTTCACACCTTAAAGCCGTGTTCATACCCTACTATAGTTTGCAGTAAACATTGATCTTCTCCGCCTCTGACAGCCCCGTCACTCCCCTACTTTCGCTCATCTCAGTCAGGGCTCGTCACTGACCTCACAAAGATGGAAGAACCCCTCCACTGAAGTCAGGACAGCAGAGGCACTGCTCATCTTTCTGCAGCATGCTGAAAACTCTCCTTTTTCAGACTATAGCTAAACATGCCTTACTAGCTATTGCTAACGTCTCATTTCATTCCACTCTTAGTTGTTTGCTACAGTACTTTTTACATGCAGGTTGAATGTACTTTTAGGCCTTTTCCATGGAAGATATGTCACAACAGGGTGCCTCAGTCTCAGTGTCTCTGGTTCAGTGAAAAAACAAAGATCCAATAGTTGAAACAAGTGTTTCAGTAGTGGTCTAAATATGTGTGACTGAAGAAGACTCAAATGTCAAATGTGAATCTAAATGGCATACCCAGTATTGCATTCATTTATAGGGGTCATCTATGCTGGGGTAAATGTCCCCACCACTTTTTGAAATGCCCAATTTTGTCCCTGTCAGTTTTTAAAAGCATAATTAGTTACAAATGAGCTAA
Source organism: Pagrus pagrus (assembly GCF_965226575.1). NCBI lineage: Eukaryota > Metazoa > Chordata > Actinopteri > Spariformes > Sparidae > Pagrus > Pagrus pagrus. The sequence goes on along the minus strand of NC_140185.1, from coordinate 28,738,923 downwards.
AAAGTTGACTAACAAATGAGAAAAAATAAATTGTCATACGCAATTATCTACTCTGTGGTCGTACGATCCCCTCATTACATGGCCTAAAATCACATATACTGAAGACCAGTTCAAAAGTGTTTTTTTCACAGAGTGGGTAAGCGAATCCTTGGAGGATAAGATTGTTGGACCTCTAAAGAAGATGTAGTCTCTTGATGGAGGTGAATGTGAACTGATCCTTCCTTACCATGACCTTGAGAAAGTTTCATAGGTCCCAGTCAACGTGCTCCCTCAGCCTTTGTTCCTCCTTCTCTTTGCCTTCTCCTTTGCCCCTCACCACCAAGGCGCTCAGTTTCCTTTTGTTTTGTCCTCCATCTCTCCGTCAGCAGGTCCCGTCCATCAATACAGAACTGTCAGTCACTGCAGTGACAATTGGCAGCTGTCGATACAGTGAAGAAGGCCACCAGTCTGTATATAGGCTTCAGCTCCTAAAATGCTATCAGCTGCCAATACATAAACACACACACACTCTCACACACAAGTACATGCGTGGCTTAACATACACAGAAGAACACACACACACACACACACACCTTATTCTCTTTGCATCCTCATCACACTTGATCATCGCTGACGCAGGAAAATTTGGTTTGGTAGCAACGAGATCAGATCAGATGAGGAAACAAAGAACCACCTTCTGACTATTCAATCTTTGGCAGCACACACACGTGCGCACACACACACACACACACACACACACACACACACAGTCTTACTGATGAAGGTCTATGAGTCACTGACACATGGCTCCCCCTACTGGAGACCTGTAAGACCTTTGGCAATGACATTCCAGCCCCTGGTTACACTATCGCACATTAACATTCATTAATTGATTCAATCATCCATCTCTTCATTTAATCACTCCTCCCTCTCTCTGCCATCCTCTTTCCCTTCACTTTATCAAACTTCCCCTCTTTCTTTCCTGCAGTCTTCTGTTATTCAGCTAAAACGTGCATCCTTGTACCTATCCTTGTCATTACTTACAGCTTTATTTCCTCCCTTATACCTCCTCTGCTTTATTTTGTCCTCTCTAGTTTGTCTTCTTTTTTCATGCCCATAAGCTCTTTCAAACCTTCTTTTGAGGTTTAGGTGCAAGAGCTGAAAAATGTTGACCGTATCTCTGCATGTTTCATGTCCTCTTTGGACGTATACATACAACTTTGAATAGATATCACATCTGACGGAGAGTCAACCCTTAAAAGGGATACTGGATGACAAACAACTTGGATTTCATTGTTTTGGCCTTAACCCTAATCTATCCATTATGATCATGTATTACAGTTTTTAAACTCTCAAAAACTGACCATGAGTCGGTTTTGCTTTAGAAAGCACGGTAGGTCAGGTCAAAGTTGAACTCGGAAGCTGGTCTGCAAACTGTGCTGAATGTTTACAGCGGACAGTTTCTCAAAGTGGGAGACTCATGACAAGGTTTTAACCCTGTATTGGATAAATAAGCATTTCAGATTGGCAGTGTGAGAACAAAGTGGTGAGAACAAATTTAAATGTTCCTTTAAGTTACGCAGACTCCTGCAAACCGTTTATATATGTCCTTTAATGGAAAACATTAGCAGTTTCGTTGCTGCCTACTGTATGACTATAATGTTAAAGAACCGAGTGCAGCAGAACCAGATAGACACACACAGAACAAAGAAAACAGCAGACGTAAAGAATATACTGACAGGACTTGGGAGGGGACATGCCTGTCTGTCTGCTTTCTCTCGCACATGACGCACATGGCGTCCATCCGTATGAGAAATGTGATTACAAATGAGAGTGTGAGTGAGAGAGCGGAGTGCCACAGCTGGCATGGCATCTGGCTTGGCATATCGTTGCCCGGCCTCGCCCGCTGCCTGCGCGCTCTAATGTGGCTGTCGACAAGCCCATTAAGAAGCCATTACTAAATGCTCTGTCTCTGCTCCTCTTCCACGCCTTATAGCACAGGCCCGAGGGAATGCCAGCAACATGGAGGAGAGGGAGAGGAGAGGGGTGAAGAGACAGACAGACAGAGAGGAAAAACAGGTGGAGCAAAGAATGAATACGGGTGGAAGTTTATCTTAGAGAATTAACAAGTAGATTTAACGTTAAACTTTTGTGTCAGTGACTGTTTCAGAGGCAGAAAGTGACGGAGAGGAGAGACTCTGAACTTACTTTATACTTCATCATCAAAACAGACAACTACATGAGGAAGTTCTGCCTCGGGCTCCAGTAGATGGAGGTGTCAGATGAAGTCTCCACGTCCAGACAAAGTTCAGTGCTGGTCTAAATAATTTACACTCACATTTTATATAAGCTACCAAAGTCTGACAGTCAGGTGTCAGAATAAAGAAGATGAAACATGTGTGGAAGATACTGAGGTATATTCCAGAGCTGAAAAAAAATACTTGACTAACTTAATCAGTAACTATTTTGATGATCAAATCATGTTTTATAACCAAACATAAAAAATAAAAAAAATCACCGGTTTCAGTTTAACAATGTTAATATTTAATTGTTTTCTTAATCTTCTCTGGTTTAAAGTTTGGACAGTCAGACAAAACAATACATTTAAAAATGTCACACATAGACCAATCAATTAAACATGGACATAGGATAAGCACTAATTATGATTTGTTTCAGCACGAAACTTGACAACCTGTATCGTATCATGAAAATATGACTCTCCTCATTTGGACTCGATTAGAAACAAGATCATCGTAGAATTTAAATGTTTATATATTATTTTGTTAACCGTCACAGCTGTTTCCCATGTTCTCTCTGATGGCAACCTTCAGAGGAAATGACAAATATCCCTGTGCCAGGTTTAAGTATCTCCATACTACTTGTCCCCAACTTAGCCAGCGAACTGTGTTTTAAGCTTGAAACAAAGTTAGCTGGCAAACTGTACTGTGGAAGCTTAGCTAAGAAAAGGCAAATGACAATGTCACGATTGAAAGACATACACTACACTTGGGGAATGTCTCTTGACATGGGGCTACTTATTTTGAAAATTGACCGGATGCTCTGTGCCGTTTCTGTGTATGACTTACTGTCTGGCTTGACCTGCTCTGTGCAGCTTGACGCAGCTGCTGTCTGCTTCTGTCAAAAATAGACCCAGTGCGTATTCTCCACGCAGCACAGCAGAAAGCTGCTTCTGGGACGCTGCTGAAACGCGCCCTGGCACAGCTGGTGGAGCCACAAGAATTGTCCAGAATGGCAGCAATCAGCTCCGGCCAGCGTGTCGCAACCGTAACGCGACACAGACGTTAACGCAGAAAACAAACACTGCTGCCATCAATGCAACCGAGTGTATTGTGTTTGCAGGATTAAAATGAAAATAATAAACCTGACATGGAGACGTTCACTGAGCAGCAACAAACTTCTTTTCAATTTCTCTCCCATATCACAAATGCAAACAACTCATGCCTAACAGCAACTCTAAGGGGACACACTACTTTTTTATGCCATCTGGTGGGGGGCCTTTTAAATCTCGATGTTGTCGGATGGCTGTCAGCCATCGGCCCAACCCTAATACAGTACGTATCTTTTCCATTGCTGACACTGTCACTGCCTACAGGCACACATACTGTCTCTTAGAACGGGTCACCAGATTAGACCTGCTAGTGTTGCACATTCCCACTCGGTGACTCTGATTCACACACATTCTGGACTACACAGCTGACATATTAGGCAGCAGATAACTGTGTTAGAAGTGTGTCAGGCTACCTGAGGTGAACCCCAACATGCCTGAGAATACTGAGCTGAAAGACTCAAGGAAGATACATCTCAGATGAACACATCAGGCACTGAAATAAATACAGTATAACAAAAGTACAATCATCAGTCTTTTCTTTATTTGTATTTCCCTTTATCTTCCCAGGCCAAGAGGAGGTGTGCCGCACAATGAGGCCTGCCTTGGAGTACAGACAAGGAAGCTTGTCAAAGGTGTTGTAGGTGGTTAACGCTGTCTTGAACGGCTGAAGGGGAGGAGAGGCAAGGTAGAGAGGAAACGAGGAAGAGGGATGGAGGGAAATGTTTAAAGAATGGGGGGGAAAGGAGGGACAAAAAAAAAGAAACATTTTACTTCAAATGTTTCCCAAGGATCCTCTTGAGCTAACGAATCACAGGTCACAGTGTCTTTTATTTACAAGATTTCTTTTAATTGAGGCTGTGCACCTTACCTGCTGGATCTGCATCTGGGTACATGCTGATTAATTCCAGTTAATTAACAGCTCAATTTGAATTAAAGTTGTCAGTATATGGTGTGCTGTGATGGCATTTGATTACGGTCTTCACACACTTTTGAACAAAAATAACATCATCCCACAAAGGTGGCTGAAGAACAGAGGCTGCCATGACAGTTTTTAAGCTTTCATAAATGTGGATAAAGGTTTACATCCAACCGACATGATTCACAAATACACTCACCAAGACTGTGTGTAACTTCCTGCTGCGTGTGTGTGTGTGTGTGTGTGTGTGTGTGGAGCGGTGAATTGCTCTTTTCATGAGTGACTGTGACAGGTTTCTCATCAGGCCCTGAAGCCTCCGCGCAGTTAGAGACCATGTACAGCACAGCCCCCGAACAACAAACACACACACTCGCATGAACGCACGCTGAACTGGGTGATGGTGTAAAAGAGAGAGTTTCCTGTCAAACTACAGAGTACCAGAGACGTACTCGGTACCACACATGCCTGCGTGTGTGTGTGTGTGTGTGTGTGTTTGTGTGTGTCTATGCGTCTGCACCGGCTGCTGGAACTAAGCGGGGCTCTTAATCACGGTTGTAACGGGCAACATTACCGGCAGCGGCAGCAGGCTAATGATGAATGCCCGAGTCTCCGTTCAAACCCTGACCTCCTTTTCTGCTGCGATGCACAAAAAGCTTGCGCTCTCTCACCAAAACACACACATACACGTGCATTCTTATACACACACACAAACAGGCATTAGTTTGCATCGACACATACGCCCTGAAGAAAAACACTGCCGACGCAAACGGACACACACAGACACGCAAACACATTTTTGAGCCAGCAAACAACAGCCAGCAACCTGGTCGCTCGGAGACTGCATTGTGCATGTTAGCGTGCGTGTGTGTGTGTGTGTGTGTGTGTGTGTGTGTGTGTGTGTAGGTATGAGATAATGCAACCTGTTCTACAATTTATTCTTTTACCCAATCACACATTACCTAGAAAGCAGCGTGACATCCCCAAAAAACTCAAAACATATCCAAAGCTTGGCACAGTAAGACGACAGCGAGAAAAACTATGAAGTAAATGAGAGAGACAGAGAGAGAAAGAGGTGGAGATATAAGAGTATTAAACAAGATGTAAATGAGAGGCAAAGAGACGGAGAAATAGAAATAAAAGAGAGAAAGAGAGATCAGGACATGAGAGAGACAGATGGTGAAAAAAAGGGAAGTAAACGGGAGAGATTTTGCAACAGAGGGAGTGAGTAGTTCTAAACGAGTGTAAAGTTTTGATGAAGGACAAACTAATGTCAGGGACTGGGGCGGTTCGGGCTTCCTGCTCCCCGGCTACCACATGTGATCCCGCCTGTCACTCACACTCCATCGCCATGACAATCATCGTAATGCCGACGCCTGGAGGCGGGGACAAGCCTGTCCTTGTAACAAACAGAACCCCTCCGCGATCTGACGCCAGCAACTGCCGAGAAGATCTCACTCACACACACACACACACACAACGGTGATGCCACACAAATAGAAACTCCTGCACACAAAAAGTTGAAGCGATTTCCAGTTTTAAATTCAGCTCCATTTTTCCGGAAACAATGATGTGATGTGATGTGTTACCGTCACAGCGTCCAGAGTGTGCTGCGTGTTTTGTCAAACGCATTCATTGTGTAATACGAGGCATGCAGTTGCTTGTGCATCTGGATACGCGTGTGCGCCTGTGTGTCTGTGTGTGTGCTTATACATTTATTCATTGTATGCATTCATAAAGTCCATGTGAGCTTGTGATTGGTGTGTTAACATATCATATGTGTATGAGAGATGAGTGAGAGAGAGACAGAGACTGTATGTGTGTGTGTGTGTGTGTGTGTGTGTGTGTGTGTGTGTGTGTGTGTGTGTGTGTGTGTGTGTGTATGCTAGCCATGGGGTAGGGAGCAGGGACTTGTCAGGCTGAGGAAAAGATGGCAAACTGGATGGTGATGCCAGCCCTGTGTGACAGCTCCTTCACACACATATGCACACACTCGCACGCACACACATACACACATGCTGTAACCCCCGAAACCTACCCTAGCCCGCACTCTAGAGCTGTGAAAGCTGGGACGCAGAAAGAAAACGAGACTGGTGGAACCTCCTTTTACCTGGAGGCTGATTGGTGTGTGTGTGTGTGTGTGTGTGTGTGTGTGTTTGGGTGTGTTTGTGGGAGGTGGTGGGCTGGCGGGGAGAGAAGGGGAGAGGGGGTTCAAAGTGTCACATCAATTTGTGGCTGTGCTGTTTCTGAAAGAGGCTAACCCCACTGCCACTTAGGCTTAACACAACACTGAACAGCATACTGGCAGACAGGACACATACATACAGTATGCACATGTACGCACACACACACACACACTTGCAGACGTACACAGAAATGCAGGCACACACACAAACACACACACACACACACACACACACTTTCAAACAGATTTCCAGTCACATTTCAAACCCCTCACAAGGTGTTTACGTACCTTTGTCATTTTATGTCCTTTATGTTTTTTGACAGGGCTTCTTAGCTGTACCAGACTTAGCTATAAGCTAACTTACATCTGCCCTGAGCAAGAGACAGAGGTAACATGTCTGTTAAGAAATTTATGAAAACAGTCACGAGACAAAACATTTTCACTATACGACAACAACATCACAAAATCAGCAATCACAACAAGATTTCACTCCATTGAACAGCAAGATTTCATGAGATTAAGACACACACACACACACACACACACACAAGACTTGAAATCATAAAAGCACTCTCTTATATAACTTTGTACTGCGTCCCAAAGTATGTGTCGCTCTCACACAGAGCGCCGATTTTGAATATCGACTGCAAAACAGTCACTAAACAGGCCGTGGATGCATTTGAAGACTTCATCACACACACACACACACACACACACACACATTTTTGACTTGAATGTCATTATCTGAAAATCTATCAAAGCCTGAAATTGTATTTTGGCGGGATGCTCCAATGTGTCTCCGAGCCCAGAGCGCAAGCAGCCACCGGAGGTGAGGTTGCTGGTTAAAAACCCCCAGGGGTGACCTGGCCAGGGCCCCAGACCACTTTAACCACTCGTCTCCATTAACAGGCTCCCAGATATCATTATGCTCCCTGGGGACCAGGCGTGCTCTAACCAACCATTTACCCTCTCTCCTCTATTTCTCTCTCTCATCTCTCCCTCGCTCTGCCATGATGTTACTCAATGAAAAAAGACAGCGGGAAGAAAAAATATGAGATTGATTTATTTGCTTCAGTGTTCTTTGGGATGGAGTCCTCTCCCTCTTTTTCTTTCCTGTTTCTCTCTCTCTCTGCAAACTGAAACCAATTAGTGAGCAGAGCACTTGTAGCGGGGAATGTAGGGCAAGCGAGGAGTAATAAAAAAGTATTGACTTTTCTGTGACTGTACGCGGCGTGAAAGGGGTGCCGCGGCCTTGTCCGACATGAAAGGAGCTCCATTAATTTCACTTATTTCACCCAGGCCCCTGTCAGGAGGCCCTAATGCGTCCCAGGCGCACTTCTCACATGCAGGCACTCAGACAGCGCAACGCCGCTCTAGCCTGGTTACCAAATGAGTTTACATTATATATCAGAGCGAGAGAGAGAGAGGGGAGTGCAAGAGAAAGGAGTAATTTCTAATTCCCTGGTTGAGACACAAAGCGAGGCCTTTCACACGTAGCTAATTTTGCCCCAGCCTCACCTCCTCATCCTCCTCCTGCCTCGCTTTCTCTCTCTCGTTCTGCATCATGTAAAAGCCACAATTCCAGGAAAATGACCTACAGTACCATAACAGGACTATGACAGGAGCGTAAGATATCAGCCTGAGAATATGATAGTAAAATAATTTGGTTCCAGTTTACTAGTGATCACTCTAAAGCAAAATTAGACTGCATGTTTAATAAACTTCTGCTGCAAAAGTGTAAAAGGCCTGATGTAGAAACAATGCTTCTCATTTTAACAAACAACCTTACAAAAGAGTGGATGTTTTATAGTAGATTAATACTCAAACTAGTTTTCAAGCAGCTTTATCATCTGCCCAACTTTGATTGATCTTTTGTGTGTTGTTTAGAGATTTTAGTCTCGCCTTTTTTTTCTTTTTTTTTTGGCTTCACACATACGGTTCTCGGCAAAAATATACCATAAAATCATCTGTGGACAGTCATATTAATATCATACAAGCGTTTCACTGTAGTTTCGGTGTATCTGTAGAATATGTCACAGAGATTACTAAAAATATCCACAACAGGTGAGGGCAGTATTTTTCTCTGAACAGAAACTAGAACGGAAAGGAAAACTAGAGGTCATCTTTCGATAGGATCACACAAGCCGCAATGCCTTTCAACATGTTTCATGCCATGAGTACTCAGTTGTCATTACTGACTTATTACAAAACTATTCAGTTTTCATGAGTCTGGCCACACCCATCTTCAAACTTGGCCATCAGTTTTATCTTGACTACGCACAAGTTTTGTGACTGTGAGACAGAGAGACAGACCAATAAACACCTGGCAAAAATCACTTCTGTGTTAGTTCTCCCTACAAAAGGTGTTTCCAGGACCACATTATTCCATAATAACACACGCACGTGGACTCACAAACTGAAAACATCATCAACAGATGACGTTGCAAGCTTTATGGACCATTATCAAAAGCGAACTTCATGCAGAAAGAGCATAGGGCTGCCAGTTAAGGCACCATACACAGACAGTGTGTGAGGCGCAGCAGTTCAGCGCCGCAGCAGTCACGTGCTGGTCATGCAAGTAGTGTGGCCCAGGCGTTAGAAGAAAATGCACAAATCTCAGCAAACATTTTATCATCTAGATCATCTAGACTCAAATCCACCTGATATACAGTTTTTCTTGGAAGTCTTCAGTGAATTTGCCATGGTTTTACCATTATTCTTTGGAAGATTATCTCCTGATTAAGTAAAACCAGTTAGCAACGAGAGGCTCTGTGAACATTTCTCATCCGGCTCTTGGGGCTGGCCCACAGTCGCAATTTACCTGGAATTTTAGCAGCATCGTGTTGTGTATGAGCCTGTGTTTGTACGTGCACGCATGCATGCATGTGTACGGCAGAGATAGACGCACCCCATGAGTGTCTGTGGGTGTGTGTGTGTGTGTGTGTGTGAACAAGAGCAAAGAGTGAGAGGCTATCTGCAGACAGAAACTAATCAGTGTGTGTGAGATAAGAAAGCAGCCTTTATGGTGTATGGTAATCAGCCCCCCCTCGGCCTGCCACCGCCATGCATAATCACCACGACTTATTCACATGATTGATGAAATATGCGTCTGTGAAATCCGAGCTGCTTTTGTTATCATCCTGTTTTTCTCCTCTCCCCCCCCCCCCTCTTTCCTTTTTCTCTCAATCTTTTTTTGTCTTGTTCAACCTCTCTGTCTCTCTAAATATCTCTTCTCGCCTCTGCAGTGGCCGGAGATGTTTGGAACCATGTACAAACAAGAAATTACACACACAGCATGGGGTCCCTCTTGAAACTATGCACATGCACACACACGTACACTCTCTCCACACATACTTTTCTCTCAAAAGGTAGTAATATGATTCATGAGAGATGCATGAGGCAAGCAACATCGTACGAAGAGGAATATGAAGAAAAGGAAGAGGGGGAAAAAGAGATAAGGGTAAGAGAGAGCGAGTAAACGAGGAGACATTAATTGTTCTGTCCTGCAGAGAGAAGTGTCGGCTGGATTAGAGGGGGATGAGAGTAGAGAGAGAGAGAGATGGAGTGATAGATGGAATTAGATGGATAGATGCTTCAGAGAGCTCTTGTCATTGACACTCAATCGCATTAATCAGGGAACGGATGCAGAATTCGCAACTAATGCAACATGAAGAAACAAATACAGAAAGCATTTGAACTAAAAAGCAGCAGCGAGTCCATACGAGGACACAACTACTGGAATGAGTGACTACATTCTGACATGTGTCTGTATTAAGGTTTTAATACTGGACGATGCTATCGGCGATGGCTGACAGTCGACTACTGAGCCCTGCACCATCGTAACATCATGATTTAAAAGGGCCCCCACCAGACCGCACAAAAAAGTAGTGTGTCTGCCATGTTAGGCCAACCCAAAACAAACGGTTACATTAGTGGCCGCTGAGTTTATTTTTCTCCAGGTCGCTGTTCGTGCATTTCTCAAAACTGTGCCATTGTTATTTGTGTTTTCTTAGGATAGCTAGCCGACAGACTTTGTGTCAAGCTACTGAGGGTGAACACAACTAGAAGACGATGAATACACTCTTAAACCCGGCACAGGGATGCATGTCGATGGTGACAGGAGACAGGTTTCTCAGTTGGATGGGTGGACATATGTCAGTTTGGTTGACAGCACCCAACTCTGGTCTACTCACCACCACTAAGAAATGTAGTCTTATGATCAACATAACTTTAAAATTAAAAGAAACATCGGTACTGATATCACTGAATCTCGAGGTGTCTCTTGAGTTTTACAAAGGTCTTATCAGCTAAGAAACGCTTCCTTGTTCTTTCCACAGCACCACAGGTGAGTTGGGGACTGAATTCTGGCCTGTGCTTTACCTACCAACCGACTTGCAGGGCTTAGGTTAACATACAATGCAGGAAGTGCGGGAGAGACACTGCTTGGGAAGAGGGCTGGGACTAGCACTGATTTGGGTTGAAAGTAGGCGCTGGGGAAAGGCGGGGGCTGAGACTGAGGGTAAGATTAAGACTGGGGCTGGGGCTGGTGAATTAAGCCCCCCAGCCTCGGGGTGCTATTACACATCTATAATGAGAAACAGAGAAGAGGGGGGCTTGTCTTTGCACCTCGGCACACCTTAGATTAAATATGCACAATTCCCATGCAAAATGGGCCAGGAACAGCCGGGACCAGCGTTGCTGTCTAATCCCCTGTGCTGGAGTTGTTTCAGCCAGGGTTAACAGGCTCATCAGTCAACACAGGCTGCTTAGCACAGGACATCAAGGCCATTTGCAGGTTTAAGTGTTTGTGATTGCTTCCCTTTCCTGATCCCACAGCCACCCCAACCCCCCGCACACGCTCCCTGTGCTGGCTAGTGAGCATATGAGCCTGCAATAAGACATACACACATATATCACACACGCACGTATATCAACCACGTAACAGCATAGGTAAAGGTGTTGCTTTCTCATAAACAATCCCGCTGCTTACCCCAAAAGAAAGAAAAAGATAGATAGATAGATAGATAGATAGATAGATAGATAGATAGATAGATAGATACAGTAGATAGATAGATAGAATTCCTCAGGAGAAGCAGAACATGGAAAATATAAAAAAAAAGGGAAGCAAGAAACATTAGTGAATCAAAACATATCTTCTACCTGCTATTAGAAAATGTATTCTTTCGTTTTTTGACGGAAAACACACATGTAAGTCTATGTCTGCTGTCTGCTGCATCCTCAATGTCTGTCCACACCGTAGCTTCATCACAATCCATTTACATTTCACAGCCGGGGTTGACTTCTATCACCAACACACTGCTGTATGAGAGGGCTGTCATGTTCTTCAAGTATGTCTGTGTGTGTGTGTGTGTGTGTGTGTGTGTGTGTGTGTTGTGCATTCAGCTATTTGATAGCACACGCACGTGCGCACACACACAACACATAGGTTGTGAAAAAGGCGGTGGGGGGGAGGGAGTGGAAAAAAAGTTGCGGCCAGGTACTGCAGATGGAGAGGATAGAGAAAGAGAGAACAAGTGTGCAAATAAACAAGACAGCAAGGGAAAGAGAGAGTGATGGCAGGAGATAGAGATAGAGATAGGCAGTTATTATACCACACTACGTACAGTATGGTTCAGTGGAGCATATCTGCACAGGGACAGGCGGTCCATTAAAAGCACAGACATCCTTATCCTGCTTGTCTGCCTGCTTTCTCTTACATCCATGTATACATGGAGAGGAAACTCTAAATAAACCTGAGAGCAATCTTGCGTTTGCCTCAGAATAACCATGATGACAGTGCATTTTATACAGTAGGTATCTTTTACTTCCTGTTTTGGGTGTGCTGTCCTAAAATAACTCCTTTTCTCTACAGACCACATACTGTACAAGGATACAATTTATTCCTATTTGGAATGTTTGAGAACTTGTGCATTTGGCTAGATGCATTATGACTGACACCAGTAGTTGCAAATGAAAATGCATCACTACTAAAGCACTATATTGTCCTTCTCGATCTTTATAATGATCCATCTTAACTGCCTAATTTCCTCCTGAAATGTAATGCTTGCTTAACTGATGTTATAAAGATTGTCTCTACATGAGAGATTTTAGCTGTGTAGCACTGCCACTTTGCTGAATTCTACTGATGTTAACAGCAACACCAATGCTCTGTGGAGTAAACACTAAAAGATTACTTGAAAATAACATCATATAAAATCATCACCTTTGTTTTTATTTTTGCCTTGCAGACTATAAATTTGCATCAGACTTGCTGTGAAAGGCCTTGATTTACTGGAGGCCTGAAGGTTACGTTCAGGCCTAAAGAAAAAAAATCTAATTCATCTGCCACTGAATCTTTCTCAAGGCAGAAGTTGTGAATATTTTCAATGATAAATTGCCAACACCATGTTATTTATTAGTTTTAAACAGCAGCTTGACACAAATTCATACAATTAAGTAAAAAAAAATTGGCCTTAAGTGACCCGAGTTAATCCGGTCAAGTCGGGTCCAACAGCTCTGAACATAAATAATAAAGTCTAATGTCATTCATTCTCTTAAGTCACACCAAAATATGATTGCTAATCATTTAATTGAGACTGTCCATTTAATATCATGCTGTGTGCACTCGGCCCTCATCGTTACTCTGTATGCAGGCCTCGCGGTGCAAAATGCCACCGTAATGGAAGCGAAGTGTTGGGTTAATTGATAAATCTGAGGTCCTGAGTAGGAAGGAGTGTGGCAGAGGGAATGTTTTATGGCTGTGCAAATGAAGGGGCTGCAGAGTTTTACACACGCCGTAAAATGGTTATGGAGAATTAGCGTTCTTTCTTTCTCACCGCAGTAACCTGGACACTAATGCAGCAGAGCTGGAGAGATGGATGGACACGATAACATCGGAAATACATACACGGACGGACGCACATAAAAGGTCGACACATATGAGTTCAGGCATTGGCTACCCCAGCCCCACCTAATTCCACTGTCTCTACTTGTGGCCTATTTCAGTTTAGGTATTAATTGCTGATGGATACTGTTCCCATTAAAAATATCCCTCATACATCAGTTGTGTGCATCATGGTGATACATTACGGCTGAAGCCATTAAGAGAGAGCCCGAATGTGTGTGTATGTGTGTAGACACACTTTTTCTGTCCCCGTTGCCTGAAGCTTTGCACCCACAATACAAAAATGACAATAATAAAGCTACACCATAGCAGCTGGGAGGACACTATAGTGCGTGGAGGTGTGTTTGAGTGTGTGATGTTGAGTCGGTAACGAGGACAACATTGGGGCGACATTAAGGTGTACGTGCTGTTGGGCTATTGGCAAGGGTCTGTGTATATGCATGTATTCATGTGCATACATGTGACTGTATATGTCTATGTGCATGTGTTCAGGAAAGCAGGGATGCCTCTGCAAACGTGTGTTCCGGTGTGTACCAGTGTGTGTTGGTTCTGATCAGACGCTAGCTTTTGAAAGTTGTGACGGGCGTCAGTCTAATGCGAGGGGAAGGAAAGGCTCGGAGCGCAGACAGACACAGACGTGACCACTCACTGTAGTGTACTTGATTAGCACGTAGCCTCCTAATTAGCTATCCTCCATGGTTACAGGCAGTACCGCTGGTGACATGGCTAATAACACAACCACAAAATTAGCATGGACAGAGAGGGCTTTCCCATATCTGCATGAAATTAGTTGTTGCTGGTACAGAAGCTAAAAAACCTTTGAGAATGTTATCTCACAATGAGCATTACAGAGCTGGCTGCATTTAAATTTCAAACTTTAAGAGGTTCAGGCACTGAACACTCACAAAAACCTAGCCTTTTGAGAGAGATGGGAGAAGTGGACATAGCTGCAGTAGAAAAACTGAGGTCTATGAAGCTGATCAACCTGGGAAGTCATGGCAAGGGCACACAGGAGCTGGAGAAAGGGCAACCATTACAGCCCTTGGCCAAAGCCGTGGTCATTGAGTTCCTGAAGAGGTGGACACTAGCATCTATGTGATTATGCGAGGATGTATGTGTGTCCTGACAAGCAAGGCTACATTTACATTGATAGAGTTTCTCACTGTGACACAGATGTAGAAGGTAAATAAAGTTCCAGGAGTCAGGGGCTATTTCGAGAGTTTGGTTTGGACTGGGGATGCTGTGTGCTGTACTGCCAAGAGCTGTGATGGTCAAGCCAGAGAGCAGTGTTTGGGAACTACAAAAAAAACTGGGCTATGTTAATGATGAGGCTTCAGGCTGTGTAGAGGGCTGAAGCAAGGCTTAGAGTGATGATTACAAGCAGGGCTAGGTAATGTGGCAGAGGCTGGGTGAGAGGGCTGTGGCTGGGGTTGGAAAATAATTAGGAGCATGGCTGGATAACATAGCTAGATAATGTGGCTGGGGGGAGGCTGGCTGGGCACGGTATGAAGATGATGAGTACCAGGGTTGAGCTGTCCACTCCATTGGCCCTCTGAGCTGTGACAAGAAGCTCTGCTGGCTGCTGCTGTAGCTGGGGGTGATGCCAACGATAGGACTAATGCACTAATTACCACAGAGCGAGAGAAGAGAGAGAGAGTAAACAGAGGTAGAGAGGGATGCAGAAAGATGGAGCATCAGACAGAGAGACGAAAGGGGGGAAAATCTGAGATCTGATGAGCTCTGAGTGACAGCGGTATGACACGACTGGGCTGAGAGCAGGCGCCGCTATCTTCATCATCTTCTTCAACAACATCCTACACAGCAGCAATGTTATCACAGAGGGAGGTCAAAGGGAGGTCAGAGGGAGGTCAAAAGGGAGGTCAAGTTTGGCCAAAACAAACGACTGTCTGAATGGTGTGAGTGTGTCTCTATGCACGCATGCATGTGTGAATGTGCTAGTGTGTATGTGTTCGATATTGTTTCGGCAAGTAGCAATTTGAAAGCTTTCATTTTGCAGCTTCCATCAGAGAGACAGTTAGATGATAGGGAATATCTATATATGTGCAGACTGCAAACACACACACAGACAAACATTTATATACTCACATAACCTATTGATGCAGGGTTACACTTTTAGACCACTAGTGTTGAGGTAGAGGAATATTTTGAGCACTGACTGTATAAAATATGGACTGAGCTTTCTGGTCTGAGTGCCTTAGACCTGCATTCTTTTAAATGACCAGCAGGGGCCGACTTTACTGGTTTCAAAATGAAGTCTGATTGTGTGTAAGTTTATGAGAAAATTACCCTGCTTCTCATTTGATTTGTTCCGCTCGTAAACAGTTTACCAATGACTGCATTTTTGAGGTTTACACTTGGTTTCAAGCAATATTATTTGTATCTCAGAGACTACCAACAAGCACACACCATGAGCAATGGAGGGGTGACATGATGACATCACTGCAGCTGTATTTTAGTCAGTGACTAATCCCATAACGTAGACGAACAGTCAGTTACTCACAGGACAGTTATCATATTTTTTTCTCTACCAGGAAAGGATTAACTGATGTAGGTGGGACCAACCTAGGGATAGGTGAAATACAACAGTTCTCGATTTGCTCTTTGGGTTTTTTGCAAATGAGCCACGATCTGACTGGATTAATGCTGCAATCCATCGCATCCAATGGAACAGTCATCCAAGTCAGAATTCCAAGTCTGAACATTGGGCAAAATCCACGAAGCCTGGCTTTGTTCACAGACTTGCCATACCAACATCAGTTTGCTGCAGATGTCCATGTTTTCCCGAGAAAATACCCTTTGACACATTTAGTTTGGGATTTGGGAATACCGACTCAAAAATATCGACCTCCGACTTGTGATGGATTGCAGCAAGCTGGTCTGAGCTGAAGACGCTGTTTTTTTTCTGCAGTAACGATGCGACGGCTTTCTTGCAGGGATAACTGTAGTCTTTCCCTCTCTAAATACCTTCATGTCATGCCATAAAAAATGATCGTTTCAACAAATATGTTCAACAACAACTGAAGTTATGTCAACCTTCTGTTGCATTATGATGTCACTTATTGCTAAAATCTCAGATGAACGGTTGTTCTACAGCTATGTGGACCAGCGGTTTTGATAGTCGACTGCTCGATCATTCTGTGAAACCCTGAATACACCGTTGTACTGTCTAGCCACAAACCAGTTTTTTGTTATTTGTTGCAAATTGGATTCAGTGATGGCTCATGCCTTGACTTACGGCCTGCGTCGGCTTTAGCAAACATCTGTCTGTCTGTGTGTAGGGTTTCTAATTTGAGTGGTGAGCTAAATTATCCCTAATTGTTATATTTAGCAGCGTCAGTGAAAACCTTCATTTGCCACAAATGCTCAAAGACCCTACAAGCTTTCCATCAACACAGTATTCTACGAATAAAGCATGCGTTGATGCGCCAAGCAAATCTGATCCCGCTCCCCCAGCCCCTGCTGTCAGCTGCAGGAGACCCCATTCACCCGCCCACTCACTCCCCATACTTATTTATCTCCACTTCCTGAGGCCGTGTTAGTTCATTCCCCTGTCGCTGCTCTCTCCTTCCCTTGCTCCTCTCTCTCTCTTGTTTCACTTCTCGTTTCCAGGCAATTGGGTCTGGGTGCTGGTGGTGGGGGGTAAGAGGTTGGGGTGGAGCTGCTGGGAACTTTGTGTGTGTGTGTGTGCGTGCGTGCGTGTGTGTGTGTGCTGGGAAGTGAGCTAATAAAGGACGGTGATCCATGAAAGGCCTTGAGCAAAGACACAGTCAATTACCTAATGCCTGGACCAGACCGCAGGGCCCACGCACACACACTTCTCTCTCTAACAGACTCACACTCACACACACTCACACACCCATGCATGCACCTCATTTACGTATACATGGAGAGGGGGCAGTGGAGGGCATAACTGGGAATTGTGTGCATGTGTGTGGGTGGGTGTGCATATGCGTGTGATGGAGAGCGGCGATTTATTAAATTGCTGTCACTTTTGACAAATTTGCGCAACTCAAGTTGAAAGGGTTAGGCTGCACCGCTTCTCTGTTTTTCCTCCTTTCTTTTAGAGGAGAATAATACCTCTCATGCCGAAACCCAGGCCACCCTTGGATAAACCTGTGCCTGCCATCAGTCTGTAGAGGTTGACAAGCATCGTCTGACCTGCGTTCAAGTCCAAGCTCTAGACCCGAGTTAAACAT
Source organism: Pagrus pagrus (assembly GCF_965226575.1). NCBI lineage: Eukaryota > Metazoa > Chordata > Actinopteri > Spariformes > Sparidae > Pagrus > Pagrus pagrus. The sequence continues at coordinate 28,721,376 of NC_140185.1, read as the reverse complement.
TAGTTTGACATTGACTGACTTTGATCATATAGGTTGACCACGGGTTTATAAAAGAACTGTATGATCACTATACAATTATTACAGGATTACTTTAAACCTATAGCAGAGACTAGATGTTCTTTCCCTTTCCCCATGACAGTGTGGGTTCTCTTTGTACTATATCCTAACTTCTCATGTACTGTATTTTGATTGTTTGGAAGTCGTTGTTCATCATCTATGTTCAGTACTTGTACAAATCGATGTGGTTGATATATTAGTCAAGGACCTGAATGATGGCTGGTTGTGTGAGGTTATCACCAGACTGTTGTCTATTTTAATGTAGGTGTTTCCTGTTGTTCTGTTTGGTTAACAAAAGGGGAAAAAAGCAGACAGTGTAATATTGGTAGAAAATTAAACTGCATGATGATTCTACATGTCTGTCAAAATATCAATAAAAAAATAAATAAATACATGGTCTTGTATAATTGTGTGCTTGCTGCACTAAGTCTTTGGTGAACAACACATCTGATTGAGGTTTACAACATCTTCATTATCCTGTGTAACACACAAGGTTTGTATGTGAATGTGATTTAAGTGTGGGTTTTTCTCCTTAATGGATTCTGTGAGTGTGGAGGCCAGAAAAGGAAGCATGGCTAGCCCGATGGCTGGGTGGATGTGTGGTATCCAACAATGACTTTGGTGCATAGTGCATAAATGTAAAATAATGATAATAAAATTTGTGTTGCTAGTTTTGACCTACCTCTTCTTGGAGGTAATCTACTGTCTGAAGCTCTTGGCGAAGGCTGGCTGAGCAAAAGAATTGCTGCTGTGGCTCAGATGTTGGAGCATACTTCCTGTTCCTCTGAAACAACAACAATAGGTTATGTGTCATAAAGCTTGTAGTTGAGCTCAGGTTAGTCTAACACATTTGCAAGTTGTTAAAAAAATAAATGTTGGTCATTTGATTGCAGTGAGACAAAAGAATGGAGAAGGAAAGGGAAAGAAAATTGGGTGGTCTTCTACTGTAGTCGGGGAAATTATTGTGTGAGACAGATCAAACAGAGGGTTAATAACAGTACTTCAAACACACTCACACAACTAAGTAGATTAGCCCGTGAGTGGTAATGAGGTTATAGTCAAGTGTTTTAGCAAAGACACGTACACATACACATGCACGATTCCTAATTAAAACTAATACAAGCCTTGAAATAAAGCAGGGAGAGACTGTTTATAATAAACGCCGGTCTGAAGCAGTCTTCAAATAGTCTCCTGGGATACACCCATTAGTTTTCATAATAAGGATGTGTCCATTTGCTACTTAATGTTGCATGAATCTGCTTGTGACTGTGTTGAGTGCATACAATATACGTGTGTTCACTCAAGTATGTGTTCACAAGCATGTATTCCTTGGTGTATATGACAGAAAAAATGACATAATTAGGGAAAACCTATGTGTAACCTTTATGCGTGTGGGTGTGTTTTGCGTATTATTCTCACAGTGTCTCCCTGTACAGCCTTGCGGACTTGTGTTGTCGTAACTGATTCTGGGCCTCCTCCAGGAGTGTGTGAGAGGTCTGCAGACACAACGTCAGGTCAGGACAATGCACGTGCTGCTCCCACACTTCCCCTGGCTCTATGAACAGACCCTGGAATAACCACAACCGCCACCACACACACAGACACACACGCACCAGACACAGATAATGATCACTGTATCTTTCTGTTTCAGACCCCCGCCTCTTTCTTTCTCTGATCCCTCTCCCACAGGTAGTGATGGCTTACTGCTAAAACCAGAGGCCAATCCTCTTCATCTCTCCTCCTGTGACACAGAGACCGAGAGAGAGGCAGAGAGAGAGAAAAAAGAGGAGGGAGGAGTAAAACCAAGCATGCCTGAGTAAAAGTGAGGGACGGAGAGATGGAAGAGGAGCAACAGAATGAAAACACACACTTACTCCACTGCACATTTAGTATATTGTCTGATTAACCTCAGAGACACTTGTGGTTTAAAAAGGCTTTATCTTCCCCTACTCTCAATGATAATATCCCTTATTTGCATTTTTCTGCATTTACTGGTTTCATTTTATCTTTAATTTCTTTGGGATTTGTTTCATGTGCGGAGGCAACATCATCACAGCATTGAGACCTTCGAAGAAAACACCTTAATAAAACAAAAGTAAATTTCACTGCAAGCGAAATCTGACTTTGTCATCAATGTCGTAAACCAATATCACAGGACAAAGGAAACACTATTAGAGGACAAAGAAGAAAAGAAAACGATTTTTTCAAGGCAACACACAACAACAATGAACAGTTTCTTATTTACTGATTTTAGCAGTTTCTGATAAGACTGAAGGTCTATAGAACCGAGACATAACATATCTCAGACAACACTGACTACTTCATTTTTGGTTTTAAACTTATCTAGGAATTTGTGTATTAAGAAAAAAATAACAGGACAAAGGAGTACCATTGTTATCTTTAATTTCGTCTTAAAGTGCTTGAAGTTGCATAAAATGCCCTTTTTTCTCTCCAGCTTTATTCATCCAACTGTTTTTTGGAGCCAGATCTCACAAACAAGTCATATAAACTTAAAACAGCTGTCCGTCAATTTTATTCCTTGTACATCTTCTTGACATTGTGGCTCCTACCCTGGAGTGATGGGGTTCTGGTGTCTACTGACATATCAAAGTTGTGAAGACAAAGAAAATTTGCTTTTAGCAATAAGTTTTCATGCTGTTGCCTGTCTAACTTCACTTCCCCCCTTACCTCCCCCGGAGACTGCATCATGCCTGTCACACAAAAGGCATTGGATACATTTAGACACAATTGTGTTTATTTTACAGGTCAGCTTTTGACATTTCGAAACGCACAAGCAGTATTTTTCTAATAAGTCGTAGGAGGATGGTGCATTTATTAGTGATACAGAAATTTCATTTTTTAAATCTCAACACTTGTTGTTTATTTATTCTAGTTTTTTTGATTTAGATGCAGAATTAAAAAAACCTGTCCGTTACAAATACTAAACATATAAAGCTACAAGATATAGCATGAAACTGTATGTAATTGCTCTTTACTGAGGGTAGCCTCTAAACTTTGTGCAGCGCAGATTAACTTAAATGTTGTTGCTTTGTTTGAGGTGACCTTCAGTTGTTGTTTGGCGTTAAAAAAAAGGAGGGAGGATGAGAGGGGAGAGATAGAGGGAGGAACGGGGACCCTGTCCTTGCTCCTATCACCACGGGATCGGTGGCCTGGCCTGACCACTTCCACAGCCAGCACCTCAACCTTATCCATCACCACTAGATAGTTATCACACCAGGGAGGGAGGGGGTGTGGGGTGTAGGCGTGAGTGCAAAAGAAAGAAAGGGGGACTTCCTGCACTAATCACACACACACACACGTACACACCCACCAAACAGATAAACACAAGGAGGCAGAAACAGAGAAAGACAGACGTGTATAAATATGGATAAATAACGTGTTCTTCTTTATGTCAGCACCAGGAGACTGTCCTGACACCATAAATGAACTCACCTTAACTACAGCCAGCCGGATGCATGTCTGTGTGCGTGCGCGAGAGTGTGTGTGTGTGTGTGTGTGTGTGTGTGTGTGTGTGTGTGTGTGTGTGTGTGTGTGTGTGTGTGTGTGTGTGTGAGAAGTGCAGCTAATAAAATGAGACGGATCCACGCCTCATTTCTGCTCACTTATGTTAGACATTACTAGAAACTAATAATAGGGAAAGCACTTTGCCATAAAGAGCTACAGAGCGTAAATAACACAAATGGTGAAACGGCTCCTCATCAAATCATCAGCAATACACACAATCACATGTGTACATAGACATGTGCACAAAAAGATAAACTGTAGTGAGATACATTCTCAATCGATAGCAGCTGAAAAGTTCAACTGTTGTATTGCTTTAAAGCTCCGTTTATAGGTGACATTTTGACTGGTCATTATTGGAAAACACTGCTGTTACAAATTATTTTAATTATGACTCAGTTCTATTTTAGAGTTGCTTGATAACTTGGCTTTAACTTGATAACCTGATAATATGTCAAGATTGTGTGCTTCCATGTTCGTCTTTTTCAAAAATGACAGATGCATATTTTGGGTACTATCTTCCACTGACCCATTATGTTTAAAAAATATATTATATAACACACTGAATCTTCAGGACCAGAAATATCAAACTAGAGTTCAAAGTTTGGCAATGTAGAAGACAGAATATGTCATATATTCTATATCAAAGTAAATTTACAAATAAATCCTTGCCTGCCTGTCACAGCACAGATATATTGGTTAAACAAGCGACATTGAATTAACGAGGTACAGAAACATTTGATAGTAGCACGTAGCCACACAGTCAGACATATATTCACTGAAAGACAGACACTAAGCGGCTCTGTGCAGTAGCCCCCATGAGAGCTGTCTGCCATGTTTTAATGATGTCATTCTTCTTTAAAAGGAATTTTAAAGGCTCTTTGCTTTCATCAAGAACCATCTCCAATGAGACAAGGAAGGGGTGTTGGGGGCTCTTATAATTAGTAGGATACTTATAAAACACTCGCTCTCACCTTTTTTTAATGCTTTATTTTTCTCATTCTTCCTCTTAATAATCTGTGTCTCTTCTATATTCTCCAATATATTGTTGTGCTCCATTTTTCTGTCTCCAATGTCTGTCATGGTCTCAGCTTTTACCATCTCACCTGTTGTGTCTTGCTGGCAATGGGGGGTAGTATGGGCCTGGAGGAGCACCATGTTCTAGTGGTTTTGCTCCATGGGGATCCGGGAGTCCCAGGGAAACTGGGGGCTGCTGGGCCAGGCATGCCCAAGAGACAAGGCCTGCCCCTGGAGGGGGCCTGGTACTTGACCTGCCTCAGCAGTTGTTCCATCTCGTGGGGGGCTGGCCTGAAGGGAGAGTTGAAAACCCCTGGGCACTGATGAAAAAGAGAGAGAGAGAGAGAGAGAGAGAGGTTAACTCTATTATAGAGAAAATGATAGAGACAGTATCACTATGAGCAATGTGATATTGTTAGATGCAAGTGTGCATTCCTGATTTACTATGAGGATATTACTCGTATTCAACGCTCAAAGTTTTTTCTTTTTTAATATTAGTGTAGAGCAAATGAAGATATCAGGTCAGAGACAGAGAGGGTTGAGAGGATGTAAGACAGGTGCCCAACAGGATTTAAACCAAGGATGATGCAGATGGATTGTTCGTTAGACTATAATGAAGGGACCAGGATGTCCTGAGTGTTTTACTCCCCAAACATTATAATGTATTAAAATCAATTTGGAGTAGGAAAAACCAAAAAGAAGTTTTGTTTATCAGGGAGGACCATCAAATAATAGAACAACCATCTCCTGGGACAGCTTAAAATTAAACTAATGAAGCAATGATGTAATGTGAAACATCAGTTTTGTTAAAAACTTTAAAAGTTTTGGATGGATGGACAGACGGAGGGATGGACGCATTGGCATAACAAAAAATAAAAAAATAACTTAAAAGACTACAGGGACAACCTCGCTGTATCTGTCTTAAATGTGGCATTATACATGACTTGAATCTTGTTGCTCACTAAAACACATGCACAAATACACACATACACACATACAAAACTTTGCCTCCCCTGTTCTGAAGTGGGGTAGAGATTTGCCACAGACGGCCTCAGTAATAATTATTCAAATCACAGTGATCCTTTTGCCTGTGTGTTAATTACCAGACCAAAGCTTTGAGTTGGAGGACTCTGTATCTACTCTATATGCTAATAACACCGCTTGCTATTTAGGCCACTCTAAAAGACTGGGACAACGGAGAGAGAGGAGAGAGAAAGGGCATAAGTGGGAAATTGCTCCAACTATATCGACCCAAACCTCACTCTTTTTAAAATAACATATTAACAGAGTGGTTAATTAGTAAATGTTTCATTATTAGAGCATGAGTACTTTTGATGTAAATGTCAAGTGATTCAGAACGAATAGAGAGAAATTAATTCAACTTCGCTGACCCTGATATCTGTAGACATGGGTTGGAGACACGAGTGGGTAACGGCAGATATTTAACTGATGAGTCTATCTTGATGCAGTTTTTTGTTGCAGCACAAATGTTGACAGTGGTGCTAATGCATTGCCTTTTGTTGGGTCAAAATGGGTCAACTACCTCTTAAAACTGGAGCAGTTTTCATGATTCTAGTTAGCAGAGGCACACACATACATAAAAATACATTTTTAATGTGATTAAGCCAGAGTTACAACTGGTTTAGATTAATGGGGGTTTCTTTCCAATTCTAACTTCCACAGCTACTTGCGGAAAGTTAAAAAAGAGAGGGACCTCAGGCATCATACACCACCAAGAATTCAATTATTATAAGTTCTCAGTGTATGTAATCATGTAAGTGGCCAGACCACTGCTGTTCGTTCGATATTTGTAGTTGCATCATTATCGTGGGCATGTTTACCCAAATAGGACTAATGCAAAACAACATCACAGCAGTAAATGAAATAAACATTGCTAACAGACAATGGTTTTTAATATATAATTAAAAACAAATAGGTACATCCCACTATCAATGGTATTTACCTCTTTGTCTTCTAAAATAACTTCTAACTCATTGTTTACTCAAGCATCAACTTAACTTTAACTCAAAAAGGGGACATATTATGTCCTTGAAAGAACATTTTGGGTGCTGTACTCCTCCTACGAATGTAGTGCAGTAATACATCCGTAGGAGGAGTGCAGGACCTAATAAAAGGTCCCAGTTCTTAAAAAATATCACAACAAAATGGCAAAGAAGAAAGATTTTTATACTAGATTTACCTGACTATAATTTTTAAAAAATTACAACATAGTTTGTTGACTGAATAAAATGTACGCTCAAAATTGTTTATACAATAGTCCACTAAGCAACATCTCATGAAGTTTCTCATACTCTATCCCATAACTATAAACTAAAACTATCCCAAATTCCTCACTATCATCATTTTCTGTGGATCTAGTGACATTTCTTCGGTGTTCAGTATCAGTCTATAAAATGCATCAGGGATGAGCGTACCAACCTAACTCAAACCGGAAGGGACAGAAGGCTGGGGACACACAAACACACACAGACAAGCGTAATCCTCAACACTCCTAAAGACACACACATACACACACACTCACATACAAGCCCAAAAGTACCAACCTAGCTACGGGAAGAGCAATGATGTTGACCCTAGGAACACACCATCTCTGTCTCTGTCACAGGGACTTGGGGCCTTTTGGTAAGCTGTGTGTGTGTGAGTATGTGTGTGAGTGTGTGTGTGTGTATGTGTGTGGGCTGGGGTCCGAGAAGTGAGGAAGGATGAACTGTGTGGGAGAGCCATCTATTCACTGCTGACAAGGTCAGAGCTACGAAGGGAAAGAGTCCCCTGCCATATGCAGAGAAAGAGAGAGAGAGATATATAGAGAGAAGGAGATGGACAGAGGGCGGGGAAGAGCACGCAAACTTTTCCTCTTGCTTTCTTTGCTTCTTGCTTATTCATAAAATATGCATTATAGTTATACATAAAATAATAAAAACAACAAGAATATGGGTACACAGCCAATCCAAAGCATCTGAAGAGTCAAACATGATCTGACAAAATACAAACTCGACAGCACTCCACCCCACGTCGCCTTCACAATAAAATATTTGGAAGTTGGGTGAATGTGGGCATCTTTGGCGAACACAAGATACCTGCAGGAAGTAGGTAGTAAGCCAGATGATGACAATGCTGGTCGTACAAGCATGAAGGAGCGGGCTCGAGAGGGAGAGAGAGAGAGAGAGAGAGAGAGAGAGAGAGAGAGGGACAGAGAGACAGAGAGAGGGGGAGAGAGAGGAGTAGTGGTGCTGAATCAACAGTGACCACTGTGCTTTGTCTTCATTATGATCCCAGTGGGGAGTCACAAAGATACGTAGATGCCACACACACACAAATACGTGCACACCTGTGCCAAGGGAAGCACTAAAATACTCCACTCAGCACATCAGAAGAGCCATGAGGACACGTACTTACTAAGGTGCGCACACACACACACACACACACACACACACACACACACACACACATCTCAGCTCCACACACCCGACCTGTGTTAACGAGGGAAGAAAAGAAAGTAAGATCTTCCCTCTCGTGTCTCTGCAGCCTGTTTCTGGAGGAACTCCCTGTCTGAAACTCTCATTGTCTCTGTGGGTCGCTGCATCTTTAGCTGTGCGGGTGTGTGGGTAATGTGTGTGCTAACTTCCCTAGTGCAAAGTTTCTAGTGAATCGGTGATGTTTCCTGTATTTTATCCTGTATAGGATGTACAGTTCAGACAGACACTAGACGATGACAAATTTGCTAGAAGTGTAAATGGTTAAACATTGTGTTATCTGATGTGGCTTCACATTGGAGTTTATTGATAACAATACTGATACCAGTATCGAAAATGCCTCAGATACAGCTTAAATGCTGAATTGGTATGGGTGACTACATAAGTCTATGCACTGATCCAATCTTGTTATGTTTCAAAGTACTTATTATACCTATATTATTATATGAGTATTATAAAAACCTATTGTAGATATTGATCATAAACTCTGCTCTTTTCAAACTTTTCTTTCATAAACATCCATAAATCAAAATTGTTCTTTTACCTTACGCATTTTGGTTAAAATCAATAAGACACAACACTTCTCTTGTGCTATTTACATTGTTGAATCTTAAGTTTGAGCAAATAAAATATATTTTTATGAAGTTGGACATCATTCTGGATTAAAAAGATGTATAGAGTTACATTTGGAGACCCAGAGCTTTAATGAAGAGCAATGATCAACCAAAGATTAAATAATTCCCTGACATTATTTAACATGACTACTTTAAAGTGACACTAAAGAACAAAATTAAACAAATACAGATATTTTGTAATTATATGATAATAACTATTTAGACATAGGCTCAAGCAGAAGTACGATATTTGCACCACAGAGATTAAAGAATCATGAGCTGATCTCCCAGTATCACCCATTACCCGTTCCTTCACATTACAAACCACATTCATCCCTCTGCTATCACTGCTGTTACTGCTTTTCACTGGATCGTGAATGCTACTGTAATGGCACTGATTTTTGTTATACTGTAGCTTGAGGTTTGCTTGTTTACGTGCCTAGTGTGATATAAGCAGAATGTTTTTATGTAGGAAACACAATCTAATATCATACTCAGAGTTATATTGGTCTAATTGGAGTCATTTCTATGTCAAATGGTGCGAGACTGTGTGTATGTTATGTTCCTGTAGACCAACCTGCTTTGTACTGAGGAGGTGGTGTAAGCGGTGAGCTTGGTGGACTCTGGCTGTCTGCTTTTTCACCATCTCCAGACAGTCTCTCTCTCTCTTCTGGAGTTCCTCGAGTTCATCCAGCTCCCTCCTGCAGTGCACAATTATTTTCATGATTGAAATTTCAAACTTTCATTTAATGAATTTCCGTGATGTGTATTTGAAAGGGATCACAGTCAGTTTATAAATATAATGAATATACACTGTGCAATGAATAAAATACTATGATGAAAAATTAATTTATTTGCCATTTCCTACGATGCCATTTCATTGCTTAAGTAGTCAAATCAATCTACATCATACAGGTGCAATAGTTCATCATACTCTTTCGCTCATGTACCTTTGCTCAATGACATTGACTGACTGGATACTGCTCCTACATATATAATTTAACTCTATTACTTTCTATAACAGTCATACGAGACTAATGACTTGATGACAGCTTTTCCAGACCATGTTAGGTTACACATTGTCCAGAGATTCAGCTAACATTATAGCTTAACACGTAATAAAGAAAAGACTTGTAAACTTCATGTAACTACATTTGTACAAATGTTAGTGGTTATTTGGAGCACAGTCCTCTGTCGTAAAGGCTGGCTGTTCCCTGAAGTGTCCTTCAGATGGATAAAAAAAAAAAAAAAGCCTAATGATAAGAGAGAGACTGGGACAGACATGGAAAGACAGAGGAGCTGTGGGAGAAAAAAAAACAGAATGAGTGTGCTTGGACAGAAAAAAGCAAAGTGAGAGCGCAAGCGGCTATAAGTGGGAGGATGATGGATATATTTCATCACCGCAGCCAGGACAGGTCTGTCTGTGACATCTGTTAAGCGAAGCTGGCTAAATGGGATGCATTAAAAGCCCATACACAGCAATTTCATTCTGCAATCACACAGCCTTATTGTTACAAGGGGGTAATAACTTAAAAACGGAATTGGAAACAATTACTAAAACACACATGCCATGATAATGTGGAAACGCGCACACACTCAGAGCTTAGCGCGAAGCTGTAGCTCATCGACAATCCTTTATTTCTTTTCTCTTTTCCTGTCCTCCTCTACTGCCTCTCTCGCTACCCAGCTTCTGTTTTCAATTACAAGCTTCCACAGAGGAATCAGAATATTCATAGTGTGTCTGTAATGTGAGGTTAACACATTCTGCAGCTACTGACATTTAAAAAGAAATCACAACACCGTCTCCGTTGCCTTTGCATTCTCATTCCTTCCTCAGCACCAGATTAAATTACAAAATAAATGAAATATGCAGAGCATTGTGTGTGTGTGAGTGAGTGAGTGTGTGTGTGTGTGTGTGTATGTGTGTGCGCTTGTGTGTGTGTGTGGTAAGAATGAGAGCAAGTCTAAATGTGTTTGTGTGTATTTATGTAATATAAAGCACAGTAATTTAAGACTTTGTGTATGGATGTGTGGCTATATGTCTATATGTGCTTGTGTGTGTGCGCGCATGTGTGTGTGCGCACATGTGTGTGTGCGTGTGAGAGAGGATATAGAGGTTGCTTGGCCCCTATTTGTCCACCTGGCTAACAGGGATATTACTTATTAATGTGAAATATAAAGTTTTGGTTTATTGTGGGACAGTTTGGTTCACAAACCAATCGGTGCATGTGTGTGTTTACAGTATGTGTGTGTATAACTGTTCGTTCATGCATTAATAAAACTGACTGCCAATGTTTTCAGGGGTCAGGACCTGTTCTCATATGTCTGTGTGTGTCTGAGCTGCGAGTGTCTATCAGTGTTCATACTATGTGTTCACAGAGTTTTGCTTGTGTGTGTGTCCATATGTGTTTTTTTGTGTGTGTATGTGTTTGTGTGTGCGCGCACGCATGTGTGTGTGTGTGTGTCAGGCTGAATGGGTGACCTTTGCTTCCCTGCCCCCAGCCCCAGTGTTATTAATTGCTGTGTAGTGGACAAAAGCCAAACAGATTTGTAACGGCTGAAGGCACCTCGATCTGTGTCGACCCAACCAGCCGCCACAACATACAACCCTCATTAGCCCTGTTCGGCACGCAGCACGTGCACCGTGTGTGTGCGTGTGTGTGTGTTTGACAGAGTGAAAGTGAAAGAAAGAAAGAAAGAAAGAAAGAAAGAAGAAAGAGTGTGGTAAAACACCAGCTTGTGTGGAATCATCTTGGTTGATTTCTGTAAATAAAAAAAAAATGTATAGGGAAAAAAATATTTGCAGCATCTCCTTGTGGCACATACTGTAAAGTGAGTGACACTTAAGGCTGTAACTTTTCCATTCAAGATTTTACTTGCTATCAACCATATACTGTCATGTCATTCATATGTTGTATAGTTTCATGCTATATAATTGTCACTAGCATACTCCATTATAATAATTATTGGATGCTTATAATGTGCTTAGCGTGCCATATAATGCAGAGCAGTCACTCGGATTACAGATTACTTTTTGCTGGCTGCTGAACTGTGACACAGCTAGTCAAGCATGCTTTCAAATAACTGAAAATCTGGCTGACATTTTCACCCTAGACTGAACTTATTTAAATGGCTAATATAGTACAGCTAAATTTCTCATTTCTTCCTCAATTATTTACTCCCCAGTTCACCAAGGTGCAACAAGGGCTGATGGGATATCAGAGAGTGAGGCATTATGGGACGGCAGGCCACACCTGTGGTCGTCCAGGCCAGCACAAGAGTAGCTAATTGGCCAAGTTCTAAATATTTAATGGAGGCTTGACCTGATTGGCTGATTTAATTGCTCCAATTAAATGATTCAATAGCTGGCAAGGACGGGGTAGTCAGCTAGTCGATTTAGACAATGACCGGCTCAATGTATTGAGCCTTCAACACCCTCATAACACAGCCTTTCCATTTAAGTGACTGACTGATTGATTAACTAATTCACTAAAAGTAGTTAAACACTAAAAGGTGTGCACGCAAACAAACACTATAGTCTTGAAATGATCTCCAATAAATATTTCTAATATTAAAAAATGACAACTTTATACATTTTACATACTTTCTTCCATTGCTTAACTTGCAAAAGTTGAGGCAGGGAGAGCACAGCACTCAGATTACACCCCAACACACACACATGCACACACAGAATATACAAATCCAATCAGACTGAAGGAGTGAACTTGTCTCCACCCAAACTGGATCAGAATGAAAGAGCAGCAAAAGAAAGACTGACGCATAGAAGCGGAGACTGATCGCAGGGCAGGCGTACAGGCAGGCCCGCACTCTCTCCACCATAGCAGCTCTCCTTTCATGAATGTCCTTGAGAGGGACACAAGAGAGGGAGGACTGAAGAAGGCAGCAGTAAAGAGAGACAGGGAAAAAGTAGAGAGAAGAAGAGAGACAGCATAGCAAAAAAAACTAGTGCTGCTCAGCCTAGCAACACCAAGCCCATAAATTCTCCCCTGTTCTCTTTAGGATAAGTTAAAAGATTTTGCCGTGTCGTTGCAACATCACAGCGAGAATTATTTATCTGATTATGGCAGTAATAATTACCCAGCTGTTTATTGCAGATAGAGGAATAATTCATGCAGTCAACAGGCCGTGTTGGTGGCGGCGGCGGCGGCGATGACACCAGCACATTTAGTAAATATGCAAAGCGGGCTTGCTCTGCTTTCCTAATTGCCCCCATCGTCCCACCGCATGCCCTTATTAAAGTCCAGGAACTTTAAGTGTCTCCCTGACAAAGTGATAAATTGTTGGGGTATCAAGGAAAACTGTGGCAGAGTGGGGACTGCGCCGGGGTCCTGACTTCATTAGGCTATGCAGAAGGAGAGGAAGGATGAATGAGGATGGACACTGGAGCACAGTGAACGGGCGGCTGAGAGAGAGGGAGAGAAAGATATAGAGCAAAATAGATTGAGAAAGAGAAGGAGAAAGAGAGAGGAGATTGAGGGAGGGAGGCGGAGTGAGGGCAGAGGATAGAAGAGGGTAGTGTAAGTAGCGTGTATTAGCTGGATGCTGTACCTAATGAAATGACACAGATGGTTTCGTGCGGGGGAGATCTGTCATGAGCGAGAAAGAGGGGACTGAAACAGAGAGTCAGAGAGAAGAGAGAGAGGTTCGGCAGTCTATGTATAACTCCTATATCATTACCATGCGCAGCCGATCAGCCCACACTAAATGGGGACCATTAGTCCAACTTTGAATAATTTATGCAGCGGGTTGGACGGACAGACAGACTTACAAGAGGGAGGGAGCAGGTGGATTAAAAAGCGGACCTTTGTGGGGTGAGTGATCAGGCAGCGTGCGATCCGAGGGCTCAGCAGCTAACACAGAAAGGATATTTTAAATAAATGCCGGCACGGCGTTAATTGATCGTGACCCCGCCAGCACTAAATAAACATGTGATTAACTGGAGAGAAAGTGACCTCAACACCCCAAACCACTGTGGAGGAGGGGCTGTGTTTGCGTGTGTGTGTGTATGTGTGTGTGGACTTGGGATGTCACACAGTTGATAATGAAACAGACCAAAAGACCAAACAGTAAAATAATATCAAATCTTTGTGCTCCTTGAATATACTTTATGTTAAAAAAATCTTTACTTCCACATTTCTCTGATCTTATTTAACTTTGCTCTTTGTATTACATTTTTAAACGAGGCATTGTGGAGAAGATAAACTTACAATCCCAATTCCTGAAATGTTGGGATGCTGAGTAAAACCTAAATAAAAACAGAACACAATGATTTGCAAACCCCTTTCGACCTATCTACGTGTTACCCTGGGAGGTCTGGGGAAATTATTATGGGTATGGATACTTCTGGTGCTCGGCGGAACTAGCGTAAGTTAAGTGGGCTAAGAAATAATTATAGTGTTAGTAGTATTTACTCAATAAAGTCGCAAACCTAGATTTTCATGAATGATTGATAAGCCCTACCAATCGCTCTAAGAACAAGGATTACCGCCGGAGGTTGTGCCCGTAATTTGTGCAAGGTATCATGAGGGCTAGGAATAAGGTGGATATTCAGTTGAATACAAAATACAAGATATTTTAGGTGGAAACTGATAAACATGCACACAATAATACATTTGACACCTGCAACAAGCAAAGTCAGAAGAACCACCTTTTTTCTATCTCTATATCTTCAATCACTGTCAGCGTCAGAACACTTGACAAAGTTGTGTGTGTTAGTTTATGTGCGTATGTCTTTGTGTGTTACTCGAAAAGGCAACACTCCCTTAATGGACTTTAACTGCCTGGTTCCCCCTACCTCTAAAAGGGGCAAGGAGTGTGGAGGAAAGGTGGAGCGCTGGTGGGGAAGTGAGGGGTGAAGTCAGTGATCCAAGGAGCACTTTAACAAATTTACATTTAATTTTAGCAGAAGCCTAAAGATATTTTCCGGTAAAATATATTAGCAACATTAAAAATGTGACTATTAGCTAAACGTGATGGGGTTTTTTTTGTCAAAAATAAAAGATGGCGTATCTCTAGCAGTAAGCCCCGGAGCACGGGATGTTTTATTAATGCGCGAGCTGCGGTTCAAATCAGAGGCTAATTTTTAATTTCTTCACATCGTTCACTTCTCTCCCTCTCTCTCTCTTAGCCTCAAGCGCTTTAGAGGACTTCTCTCTCTCTCTCTCTCTTTCTCTCTCTCTCTCCTTTCTCACTCTGCCTGTTTCATTCTCTTCCTCTGAGGTAACAGCAACGCATGTATACATCTTACCGACACCTCTCCCTCCCTCTCTCTTCTTCTTTCTCACTCTCTCTCTCTCTCACACACACACACACATTTTAAGGTTATGGGTACACAAGAGCACCTTTTAACCGACTGCCTTTACGCTAATCAAATCAATTCATCTTGACCGACGCGTACCATCTGACTCCCTTCGCGGTCCTGTAGTGGTCCCTGGGCAACAATATGTTTTACCACAACACATAAAGAGTAAATGTAACAAAATTCTACAACACCTTTACAAAAAGATACACCTTGCTTAGAGTCATGAGTACTGTTAACTGTACTGTATAAATAAAAAAAATATATAAAAACAACAGACCTGGATGCAGATTACACAGGAAAGTCAGTATAATATAAACGGGCTGCCATTAAAAAAAGTTAATGTGAATGAGGAGTAGGCAATTGTCCGCTCTCTTGAGCCTCGTATACAGCACTATTTGTTTTTGGTTGTTTTTACCTGACAAGTTCATTTTTCCTCCTGAGTCCCTCCAGATAGCGCTTGCGTGCGTAGAAATTATGAACATACTTCCTCACAAAGAATCCTCTCCATCGACGCTGGATCTGTGAGGGATTAAATCATGACAGAGGTTTTCATCAGAAGTTTTCCCAACAACACGGGGAAATGTTGAGAGTTGACAAATGTTTCAACTCTGAATCTTAACTGTTAAAGATATCAAGGAATTAATGTTTCTCAGAGCAATTTTTTTTAATTACTAAAACTGAATAGGATTGCTCTTCACAGACAGTAAGGTAACGTTTTTATGGCAGGTCAAGGTGACAAACGTTTTTCAGGTCTTAATTTTAAACCCCTTTAAACCATGTATGACCACACATGCAGTTTTATCCCCTGTAGGGATGGAGGGACAATCCAGGGGGGTACAGACAGCTGTCACAGCTCCATACATTTACCTGTATCAGTCCACATTGATTGTGGAGGCTGTAGATTAGCTAGCACACACACACCCACACACACCAGTGGACCATTTTAAAGCAAGGGGGCGGATGTCCTTCAGACTAATTAGGAGATTAAAACAATGGCAGGTAAAAGAATAATCACACTATGAGAAGAGGGGAGAGGAGAGGAGAGGAGAAGTGGAGGATGGGGAAAAACAACAAAGAGCAAAATGAGAATTAGCATTGATCTGCCAGTCAATAGATAATTTTAAATAAAGTAATTGCCGCCTCCCGAGTTCTTGCTGACCTTTGTTGACTAGTGAAATCGATGCTGTTGAATCTAATACAAATCCGAGGTGCGGCATGTAAACACTGGTTTCTATTACGGCCCTAATACATTATCCTCTGTTAGCTACCACGCCATGATAAAGACAACAGGAGGGGAGAGAAAAAGAAAAGAATCAAAATTGATTCAAAGGAAGTGTCACAAGGGGACTCTGAGATGATTGTTTCTCCCTTTTACTCATTCCCTCTTTCTCTCTATCTACACACTGAATATTTCTTTGGTAAACGATGGCCTGTGAGTACAGATGTCCTTCACTCATTTATTTGTGCACATGGATTACTCTCCATTTCAGTTTCATACACATGAACAAACAAGGCCAAAGCATCAGAAGACATTCTGAGATTATAGTGTAGTGCTCACAGTCCTGCCAATATTTTGCAGGATATATGAAAGTTAAGAAATCCTTACATACCGGTACTAAACCTTTACATCTGGTATCTATAACTATTTTCAAATTTTCGTAGTTACACTTGATAAATCCACCAATTGTCTCTGCATTTGCCCCATGGAGCAGTGAGCAGCACTCAGGGACGAACTCCACTCTTGAGGCCAAAGGCTTGGTCAAGGGCAGTGGCAGGAGTGTTTCCAATACCTTTATGAATGTCTCTTGGGGTGAGAGAAACCAGAGAAAACCCAGACAAACACAAAGAATAAAATAACTCAGCACAGAAAAGCCTCATTTGGCCCTAGTGGGGTTCAAACCCAGGACCTCCTTGAATTCCTAACCACTGAGTCTTTTCACATATATTTCATTTTCTATTAAAATTCCTATTGCTTCCTTTAGGAAACCCTGGTTATTTTATATGGGTAATAAAGGTCCCTTTTCTCTAACTTCAGAAGCTTCTGCTCTGCTCTACATGGTGACATCACCCCTAACCTTTCGCCCAGTGACCTAAAACAGCTGGGTCAAACACTACTCCTGGATCTATGTCTCTCCTATTATGTGACATTTATTGAAACGACATGGTGGTCGGCTTTATTTGTTTGGGTTTCTATTAAGTGTAAA
Source organism: Pagrus pagrus (assembly GCF_965226575.1). Lineage (NCBI taxonomy): Eukaryota > Metazoa > Chordata > Actinopteri > Spariformes > Sparidae > Pagrus > Pagrus pagrus. The sequence goes on along the minus strand of NC_140185.1, from coordinate 28,704,146 downwards.
ACTTGAAGCCCCCAATTTCCAGGCTTTTGCACCAATATGAAAATATTGCAACCCTCTCTGTCCCGCTGAAGAGCGACACACCCTCCTTCAATAAACACTAGTGGATTTTTTTGTTGGCCTATAAAACCTTTTAATGGCTCAGGCAGAATGAAACTGTTAGCCAAAACATTAGGCTATATGGAATTGTAAAAATATAAGGTTTCTGCGCAATATCCTTGTGTAAAAGTGCCAAAGCATCCATCACAGCCACGGTGTGATGATTTATGGGTTGAACAGTAGTAGCTGCTGAGGGGATTAAGGGGACATTTGATGGGTATGAGCACTGAGGGAAAAAATTCATGAAATAAAATAAAATAAATGTTAAACTGAGATACAAGCCAAATACTGAGATAACATATAAAGCATTCAGAAAACACTTTGATTAAGAGGCCTCTTACCAAGCACTGTGCATAAATAAGATAAGGTTTAAGTTTTCATATGAAAAGTAGATAGGACCAACTAACGTGTAATGTATCAAGACACAATTATGTAATTTAAAAAAAAGAAAAAAAGCATATTTGCAATGATATATTTTGTGTAATTTACCTGATTCTTATAGGCCTAAATGATGCATCAAACCAAGTTATTGCATTTAAACGGGATACCAAAAAAAAAAGAACCCAAGTTGCAATGATGGACAATTTCTTTGCACAGAAGTGCTTACAGGCTGCTTATTCATGGGGCCTCCCATTCGCGGCACACGCAGCGAAACAGAGTGTCCCCCCACCACGACACTCCATTTGCTAAAACAAGACACTGTGGAGATATTTACCCTGACCGCCATCTCCTCGTAGAAATTCATCTTCATGATAAAATATGCCGCCTGTGAACACAAAGGAAAAGATGGCGTTACATCTTGTCTCCCAGCCCTCTGATCTGTCCACAGCAGGCGTCAAAGATAAAGAGCTCTTTATACATAATACATTGCACAGAGGCAGCACAGATAGGGCCACTGTAGAGGGGGGGTGGAGGAGGGAAGGGGGCAGAAAAGGGGAGAGTGCAAGCAAGAGAGACAAGAGGAGCAAGAGGGAAGAGAGAGAGAAAGAACGAGAAAGAAAGAGAGAGAGAGAGAGAGAGAGAGAGAGAGTGTGTGTAGTTAGCAGGACTTTGTATCAAGGGGAGGACGGTACTCTCTTAATACACCAACGCAGACAAGGGCCAAGAAAATCTATGGTAGTCAAGCAGCGAGCTAATGGAGATGTATGACGGCCAAACGCTCTCCTCTGGATTTCATAATCAATGACAGCTCTGCCAGAAGTGACAAACAAAAGGCCAGAGAATATTCAGCGGCGCACTCGACGAGCCGTCGCGGCACCAAACGTGTCGGCCGACCACTGGGGGCACATTTCAGGAGCAAACTGGAGAGCGGGCCATAAAAGGGATTCATATCTCAACACGTCTTTTTTAATAATGACAGGGAAGAGAGGGAGGAGAGGAAGGGGAGGCAAGACAAAGACTTGAAAGGGGGTTGTAAATTCAGCTTGATGTTTTGAGATGAGGCTTTGTGCACGTCACATTACACATGATAAGGTCTGCAAGAGTGAGAGGGGAAAAGACAGACAGAGAGAGAGGTAGAGAGGGAGAGAGGAGAGGAAGAAGAGAATCTCTCTTGGCTAATTCAAAATAGTGCACTGTGGCAATTTTAAGTGATTCAAATTAGCGCTCGTCTGTTTCCAAATGAGACCAAACAGCCTCTTTTTAGCCCATATGTGTGTAGTGACACATCCTTCATCGTTTATTTCAACACCCCTCAACGCCAACCACCCCCCCCACCCCCCTTTCCATTTCTTGAACGCCTCCCAAACGGCGGCTGGCAGTTATGCTTTAGCAAACAGTCAATTTACAGGCATGATAAATAGCTTGTTGTGATACGTTTACAAAACTCAATCCAGGGGAAAATTATACGTGAGAGCGCTGGGTATTGGATCCGGTATCAACAATCTGTTCAATTAAGAAGCAGTTGGAGGCAATATGCTGAAAATGGGGCTTGTTCTACTAAAGCACACGCGCACACACACACACTACACACACAAACTCCTCTACTCTTTCCTTCTCTCTATTCCTCTCCACACTCTTTCTATATACATCCCAGGAGTCGAGATATAGATGGAATTCCTTATCATATTGCATCATATTTCCTAAGTGCTAATTTCCCAATGTGTAATGAGTGAATTATATCTCTTAAGGTCAGACGCAGGGACTTAGGTATATGGCAATTGAATTCTAATGCATGCTATCATAACATAATCAATATATCTATAGCCGTTCCAGGCGCTAGCTTACCTTCACCATTTGTCTGAAACGTGCCCTTGCTGTGAAGCCCCGCCATATCGTCTGTATAATGATTGCCTTCTTGTGCAGATGCCTGTAAAAGAAGTCATTTTGAGAGAGGATTGGAGGCGTATTTTTCAGGAGTTGCAATGAAGGAAAACACTGAAAAAAGTCGCAGAAAGGAGGACATTTTAATTGTGGTAGTCTGTTTATTTTCAGAAATGATCTACTGAGTACAAAAAACCCCATAAAACCTGAAAAGCAAAAGAATTTAATAGCCTAGAAATATGAGCAAGTGACACAAAAAATACTAAAAGCTTAACTAAATTAGAAAAAATTCCTCGAATCACTATCCCTTTAATAAACTGGGATCACTTTTTTTTTTAAAGAAAAACATAAAGAAAAGAGAGGTTTTGTTTACTGCATACAAATGTTAGGATGTAAAGGACTTCAATTAAAAGGTCAGGGAAACATTACACTTACAAACACACACTCTCACAAAGACACACACACAGAACACTTCTGCTCCTCCAGGCTTTTCGATCATGTCTGATGAGCCTTCCACCCCCTTTAGTCGGCAGCACACATTTGTATTCATCTTCAAACATACTCTAAATGCAAGTCCACTGCGATTCTCTGCCTCCAATGAGGCCATCAATTTCCAAAAGGCCATTCATATGCCCAGAAAATCAATGCTTATAGTGGGGATAGCACAACCCCGGAGTTGCACTTAGGCAGCTAAAATTGTTGCTAATTATCCACTTAACGCATTGATCAATTAACTAAAGTAATCTGAATTAACCTACTGTCTGGAAGTTTGTCTGCTGACCCTGCAGAATGGTGCTGGGGTCACAGTATAGGAACAAGCACAGAGAAAGAGACATTCATTTTTCTATGTGTGAAAGGAGCACAGAGTGCAAGCCACATTTATTCCTCCAGGCCATTTGCAAAGCTCTAGAAGTGGGATAATTATGAGAGTGAGCTAGTATCAGGGTTTCCCTTGAAATTAACTCTTGGAGTCCTGTCGAATGTTTTTCAATGCCTGAAGGAAAAAAACAAGCCACAAATTGGTATATAAAATATTAAGGCTTGTATTCTTTTTTGCCTATGGCATATAAAGGAGTACCGAAAAGCTATTTTTCTGGTTTACAAATTAAAATTGGACCAACACACACTCACAACACATACACATACCTGAGGTAAGCCCGCACCTTGCAGGCCCTGAACCAGCTCTGAATCTGGGTGGCGGCCTGGTTTTCTTTCTGCCTGTTCTCCTCAGCTTGGCTAAAGCACACAGACACATGAAAATATCAGGTAACTACATTATCTCACTGTGATGTTACATTTTAACATCCGTTAAATTCCATACAAACAATACCGATATTTGTCATTTCAAGTGCTGTGGGTACCATGTGTTATTTGCTCTTCAGCAGGTGCTTCAAAATGTCACTCCCTTTGTAACGACACCAGAACCAATTCATACAAGTTACATTATAATGACTGGTAAACCCAAATTGTTGGCTAAATCATCATCTTTGCTAAAACATAAGAAAAACTCTCTACTGTCTACATTAACACAGCCGTACTTGTAACGAGCAACCGCGTGAAAACAGTGAAAGCTAACGCGTAGTACAGACAGATCATCCTCATTAGCCAAGGCAGGACGCTGACGTTTGTTGACATCCTGAGTAACGTAAGCTAGCTAGCTAACGCACGCTAATTTGTGTAACGTCAACGATGTGGCTTTGACTGCCAAACCGCCTCACAACAGCCACAACGGTCCTGAATGTGTGAATACAAAGTACTCGTATACCTTTATGACACATACCTGTTTCTGTAGACGTATTCTTTACTGAACTCTTCAACTTCACTTTTTAGTTTCAGCAGCTCCGCCATGTTTGCTCCAGGCAGAGTTTACCTGTTGTCCTGGCAACAGCATGCCAAGGTGGTGGAGATGCGTTCAATGTATCTAGAAAGTTGGATTTTTCTCCCCTCACAGTTGAAAATGGTTACTTCACTGTACCTATTATAGCGGAAATTCAGGTTAGACATCTGTAATTATTATTTCTCTCTTATTTAGATCATTCTGACTGGTAAACTGTCTTTTATTTATCTGTTGTTTTAACACAAAGTACCTATTTTACCCTTTAGCCTTCACTTTCTGTTGAGTTAGTTAGATTGGAGGTGTATTTTTCAAGAGTTGAAATGAAGGAAAACACTGAAAAAAAGATATTCAGAAACACAGAAAATAGGGAAATTGAATTGTGGATTTCTTTTTTTGGTCTTTACCTAGTCTGTTTATGCTCAGAAATTACTTAATAAGTGCAAAAAACCCTAGAAACTTGAAAAGCAAAACATTTAAAAGGCCTAAATATGAGTGAGCAACACATAAACATAAACAAACACTCAACATTGACTACCATATTTTATTTATTTTGAAGCCATTTAAAGGTTTTTGAACTTAACTGGAAATATTTGTATTGAGGAAGCCTTATTTGCTAGTCTCCATAATAAATTACAAACACCAAAACTAAAAAAGGTCTTTGACACGCTGTCCTACTTAAAGAAATACATCACATGCCATTTTGTTTATTTTTTCCACTGTCTCTTCTTCATCTTATCTACGATACACTGTGGCAGAAATATAGTGTAAAAAATATAAAAATGGGGGGAAAGAGGGGGGAAAAAATCCCAGACAAGACATTAATAAAATGCCTCCTCTCTGGATGCAGATTGTGGATCTGAGTATTGATCTGCCAGCTGCCTCATTTCTTCCATCCATCCCACCATCCATTTCCCTCCTTTCCTGACGTTATCACCCTTCATCATACAGTTATCAGTTTATTTCTCCCCGCACTTACTTCCTTCCTTATTTCCCCTCCCCGTCACTCCTCCTGAGCCATATTCACCTGTCAAAATGATCACCTCAGCAGGGTGTGTGTGTGTGCGTGTGTGTGCACTTGTGCTTCTGTGCTTGGAAAGATATCTGTCTGGCCGATGGTCAGAGGAAAAGATTGTCTGTATTATAAATGACTCCTTAGAGACAGGCAAACGACAAATAGTGAAAGTGAATGAGTGTGTGTGTATCTGTCTCTGTGCTCTTTCATGTCTGCGCACCGGCATTCCTGCTTCTCTGTGAGCCAGGCAGTGTGCTTGTTTAAGTATCTTTTTCCATCTCTCCGTCTTTCTCTCGGGCCAATTTGCTGTCTGAGGGCCACCACAGTGGTGAAGAGCGGTAGGCAGACGTCCTAGGTAGAGTTATGGCTGGAGGGGCGAACCCATGGTGGCTCAGCCCATCCATCGTGGGGCGGCAGGAGGGCGGCCACCCTGGTAATTACCAGAGAAATGTTGTTGTGACAAGACGGTATGAGCAGCGCGTATGAGTGAGAGAGACGGAGGGATTTTTAGGGAAGTGTTGTTTTTGACAAGACTGTAAGGACGGCTGGAAGCCATTCGTCCTGCCACAACACTGATTAGGTGTCAGCAGTAGTGTATCTGTGAGAGAACAACACAAAAAGGAGAGTGGGAGCACTTCATAAAAAGACATGCTGTTTACACACTGCCTAATGACCCACTTCTAGACCCAGCCGGGCCATCATCTCCTCCATGTCCCTCTCCTCTTGTAATACACTCTTACATCAAGTTCCTCCCCTTGCTCCTCTTTGGATATCTTCCCCTTTTGTCTCTCTTCTTCTGCACCTTTACCTGCTCTCTTCACTTTTCCCACATCCTCTGTCCCCTCTCAATCAAAACATTTTTGTTGCTCAGTGAGGCGATAATCCCTTATCCAGGATTACCCATGTATACCCTCTCTCTGCCTCTCGTTCTCTCTCTCTGTCTCTCGCTCCATCTCTCCATACGGGGCATGTCATTTAACATGCCTCCAGTCACCTCTCACAGTCAGGAAGCTCATCCAACCAGTCATTCTCCATGCCCATTGTTCCTAAATGAGGGCCATATGCGCTGTGGCCAGCACTGGTCATAAAGACACACACACACATGCCAGTGGTGATACTACTGTCTATGGGCGAATGTGTGTGCGTGAGACTGTCACACATTGCTCTGCACAGTGTGTGTGTATGAATCATTATTGTGCGTGTCAGTGTATGAGTGATTATATGGGAGCGTCTGTGTATGTGGGCCTGTCTGTGTGTGTTTCTGCGTGTCTGTCTGTGTGTGTGTGTTCCTACGGCCACAGTAGGGTGCGGCGGATGGAATGTGTGTTTCTCGGCAGGACCAGTTCGGCCATTATTATTAAACATCTGTCCGCAGCACATTAATTCCCCCACTCTGACGCATCCCTCTCTGCCCAGGGATCACTTAATTGAAATCCATAATGACTCTTTCTTCTCTTCTCTCCCACACTGAGCAAAGTGAAGCTGGAAAATATATTTTTAGAGAAAAGGGGATTATTCTATCAGCTGCTATCAAACCATTACATCACTTCTTATCTTATTTTTTTTGACAGCTGACACACTTTAAAGGTAGGCTACCATACAACATCTTGATTCAGTGTAAAACAAATTATGGTAGGTGTATTTCCTGAAACGTTTCACTAATAGACCAAGTTAATGTTTTGTTGCTCTGTTAGTTCCCAAAGAGTTGTTTTTTAAAAAAAAATTAAATTACATACAAAACAACAAAATGATTACACTTTGTATGATAATCTATTAGATTGAAGCTTAGCACAAAATAACATGTTCAGCTCAGACGGATGTTTGTATATTATTTTGGTCTTGGCCAGTTAAGAGCGCCAACGAACGAGGATAAATGCAGGGCCTCGCTTTTTCCTTTGCACAAGGCGTATTTGTTTTTTCAAAGCTTAGCTCCTGATGGCACCTGCACACCAGCTCAACATTTCTCAATTTCCAGCTTCCACAGAATCTGCATAAAATCATTAGGATGGTTCTCATTTTAATGTCAGAGCTTTTTGTCCATTTTATGCCAGTTTAAATAACTATAGTTATTATACCAGTTTTAGCAGGACTGTGGATAGTTCTGTCATTTTTTTAATTTGGGGGGAAACAAATTAAAAAACATAAAATATGCTTTGCTTAAGTGCTCTCACTCTGAGTCTATACAGGAACATTTTTTGGAGGGTCACAGTGACATACCAGTCCCTCTCCAGTTAAAGGCAAGATACAAATATGTGGATCATTAAATAAATCCAAATATATTAACAATAAACTTGATATTTTTAAACTTTAAGAGAAAGACAAATAAAAAATAGGTTCAGTGTTTAATAAACTACTGACATTGTTTTCATCAAAGTTGTATTTTCACCCTGGGCCTTATTTTGTGTTTGTCCTCTAGACAATTACAATTCCTCATTAAATACTCAAGACAGTGATTAAATCACCCCCATCTTGAGCTGATGTAATTGTGTGACACTGAAATGTTGGAGAAAATATACAGGGGGCCCTCATACCAAAAGCTCACCTTGGGCCTTTTCAGGCCCGAGGCTGGCCCTGGTCTTCTTAACAAAACTATGCAAATGGGGGCTGCTGTTACTTTTTACAGTGGCAATGCTTTTAAACCAATTTGAAGCCACCGCTTTTTCCCTCTCCATCCCATCCCCTCCCGCCCACCTTTCCTCATTCCCCATCCTAATATCCTACTAATGGATAAAAACTATGATTGTGCCGGTAGAGGAGAAATATCATACCTTTATTAGCTCACCTATACCCGCAGAGAGAGAGAGAGAGAGAGGGAGAGAGAGAGAGAGAGAGAGAGAGAGAGAGAAGTAATGAATTGAGCATTGTGTAAAATAGTTTAATGCAGGGGTGGTTCATCATTATTTGTGGCGGATTGCGTGCAGACAGGGGTGATCCATTAGTGTGGTCGTTTCCATCTGTGTATGCGTGTCTCAGTGTGTGTGTGTGTTTCTGTGTGTGTGTGTGTGTGTGTGTGTGTGTGTGTGTGTGTGTGTGTGTGTGTGTCCCACCCAGAAGGACATTCGCTGCTGCCGGCCCCACTGTCACAATGAGAGATTCATCACCACACACACACACACACACACACACACACACTCACACAGAGGCTACAGTACACATGTGGCATTATTGTTCCATCATTACTCCTCTCATTCTTCTTTGCAACAATTTGTCATTTTGCTGTCTGTGTTGACACACAAACACACACACACACCGATTCATATGGCAGCATGTTTTCTGTGTCGGCAGTCAAGGCCAGAATTAATTAATATTAAGGTGGATCTGTTAAATGAAAATATAATGAAGCCAAAATAGAAATTATGAGTAAAATATATTTTAATATTCTAAAAAACCCCAAACTTTGACTGTAGTTTGGTGGGAAAATATCCTTCTGATGCAGGTTTTATGCCATAATTGTATTCATAATAAAACAATGTTTCACGAAACTTACAATATTTACAGTACAGTGACTTAGAAAAGGTTTTTAAGAGAATACAACAACTGTAGTGCAGTTGAGCTCAAACTCATGTTTAATTTAAAAGCATCTCCTCATCCAGCATCTGTTTCTAAAAAAAATGTCAGATATGCTCTTCCTGACAACAACTTCGCCTGGTGCAGAATTTTTCACCATTTTTTCAGAGCCTTATCCACTGCAATCCACAGTTCCCCCTTATGATATATTCTCCTGTTGTTTCACGCTCTTCTCTAAAATGTATAAGCAAAGAAATCATCCTGTCCAAAAATACAGAATATTTCAGATGTTTGCAAAAGTTTGCAAAGTAACGTGACCACATACAAGTAGTACGCATCAGAAACAAAGGCTGAGCAAGTGTGTCTGCAAGAGTTTCTCATAAGTTTCTCTCTCTTTTTTTTTATTATATCTGTGTATTCGGTACACTTTTCATAGAAAGGAGAAGAAAAGAGAGGAGCAATCAAAGGGGAGAAAAAGAGAATAAAGATAAGGACAGACATTTTTAGTTTCATGATTGCCACATCTGATGGCCGTTCCTTTACCCCCACACATCCACACCCACAATCACATTCTCCTTTCAAAATAAAACCCTCAGTAGTTTAATGGAATGTAGATTTTTTCTTTTCCAGAGACTCAATATTGGAGCTGGAAAATAAATCATCCAGTGCATACTCTGATCATGGCAGGGTGTAGGCATGCATCTGAGGATTCTCCATCTTCTCCCCCCTCTGTAGCACTTCACCACTTACACTTCACTTGTTCTTTTCATCTGCCCCTACCCATCCGCTTTTACGCTCATCTCTTGCTCTCTTGTTCTGATACGCGTCTGTCTTTTGCTTGCTCTGTCTGGTTTGCATTACATACTAGCTTTATCATTGTCTGCCCGGTCTTTTTAATTTCTGGCACATGACTGTCTCCCTTTGTCTCTCGCTTTTTCCTTCTCTTTTATTGTCGTTATTTCTCTCTCTCCTTGCCTGCACCTAATTCTTAATCTCTTCTTCAAATAGACATGCTGCACCCATCTGTCACTTAAAACGCAAATGACATATTTCATGTTAACAGTGATGGCAACAACCTCTGCGACTAGGCTTACAGGAGACGCAAACATAGATTTTTCATGTTTTCTAACACACCTGAGAAATTCCATGCAACCTCCCGACTCTTCAAATATCCTGACAGGGAAAAATGCCACAACCACAACTGTCCTGATCTCTCTTTGCTCTGCTATTTCTAGTGCATAACTTTGCAGATATCCCCAAAGCACCAAGTTGTTTTTGGTGCAATTATAAAACTCTATGAACCCTTTAGCATGCATGCATGTGTGTCTGTATATACAGTATATTCCCTGTCACCACAGGAGCTGGTCGGTTTCTCTTTGCTCCCAGCTAATTGTTTGGACCGTGAGAGAGACAGGCTGGAGAGGTGGCCAGACCTGACAGTGAGTGTGTGTCTGTGTGTGTGTGTGTGTGTGTGTGTGTGTGTGTGTGTGTGTGTGTGTCTCTGTGTGTGTGTCAGATGTCCTCTGGCATGCCTCAGAGAGCTAATCATAACCACACTGCAGAGATTAATGAAGTCAAGAGCAATCAGCCCTGACACACAAACAGGGACACACACATGCACACACACTCACATACATGCACACACAGGAATGTATAATGGTTCTGGCTCAGATACATTGGACCTTGTTCAGTTGAAGCAGTGACATGTGGAGTGACTTAATGATTAATTGAATCTCTTCTTGTGCGAACATCTGTACCTACATATGTTGCTATTGTCAAAGTTCCTTTTTGCATGCTCGCTTAACTCGTGCTCAGCCCCTCTGGAGAAATTTTTTTTTTCAAATCCTGTGGAATAAATGAACATTATACTGTATGGGGAAATGCAGACGATGCGAGTTAATGTGGATCCTGGACATATGCAGGGTTGAGGAACTTCTGATGCTATATAAAAGCCGAACACCTACAGTATGTTGCTATCATTACACATCTAATCTGATAAATCAGATGCGTTCTATTAATCATGATAGGTGGACGATGGGAATTGAGTGGTTGATTCATCATAATTTCTGGAGCTACAACTTCAGTGCAGACATGTGCTAGTTTACCAGTTCACTGCAGAGATGTCTGCCTTCTCTCGAATATAATGGAACTAGATGGCACTCGGCTTGTGCTGCTTAAAGAAAAAAAAAATACATCAACGCACAGCAGGAAACTTGCCCCTGACAGCGAGCAGCCTAGTGAAGAAAATAGTCCCTACATGAAGCTGCCACAAGGACTGTGGATTATCTTGAGTAACCTGGTAATGAATTCTGGAAAGAGATGGTGACGCTGAGTTTTTCAACTGTATCAAGTGTATTTTTTGGTGCTTTTAGTACCAGAAGAGCACAATTACAAGTTTCTCAAAGCCTGGGGAGTGAAGCTGCTCTGTAGTCTGTTGGTATGACAGCGGATACTTCTGTATCTTTTGCCAGATGACAGCAGGGTGAACAGACTGTGGCTGGGTTGGGTGTTGCCTTTTAGTATCCTTTGGGTCTGTGCAGACATCTCATTTCACCGATGTCACTGATGCTCTGTAGATGGTACCAGTGATGTTCTGTAGAGCATTCCTGGCCTGGGCCGGATGCTTTCTATTGCTCCTCTGTAAAAGTTGACAAGAACATAGCTCTGGAATTCAGACATCTTAAGTTTCCTTACCAAAAAGATGTGGAGTGCCATCTAATCCTATTATATTCCAGAGAAGGCAGACATATGCCTGTCCTAGATGGATAAGTAGCACTACAGGTAAGAGGAAAAATATGTAATTTTAGATTCTGGGGTAAATTGTCCCTTTAACCTTAAATGCTGTCTCCTGAGTGGGGTCTCCCTTCCAAGCAAGCTCATTCATGGGACTGGTCAACAGCAAAAAGTTGAAAATAAAGCCCCAACAACCAGAAGCTGTACCAGCCATGTTAAACTCCTCACATCATTTTTAAGTCTGGACTTCAGGCAGGTGGTAATGGCAGTGGACTGATCTAGCTGGGGGCACACCTGCCTTTGGGCCAGGAGGTTCCCCAGACACTGACTCTCCCCCCACCGCCCAATTACACACTTTTTAGGGGTTGGCCGTGAATCCTGCCTTGGGGACTCCAGGACCACAGTCACCATCTGCAGACCCTGCTCCTAGCTGTCAGCCACAATGATGAGATCATCTATGCTGGCTGCAGAGAACACCTTGTGGTAAAGTTATTTTTCCAGAGACAGAGGACCACGCAGGCATCTCCTTCACTCCTTCAGTATCCCCCCCACCTGGCCACCTCTACAACCGGGCTCCCTTTTTCTGGGGTTGTGCACCAGGATTGAATTATTAAACAGTTACTTGTTTCTGGCTCCAGGAGGTGTACTGAGGACATGAGTGTTCAGAGGAAAACACACCTCCAGCCTCTCAGCGAGACAGATGAATAGACGTGAGCACTCATTACCAACGGACGGCAGCTGTGACTGTAACACCACACCAGCCACTGCCTCAAATCCCAGACTGATACCAAAACCATACCCCACTGCCCCAGCAACCATCATCCCTGTGGATGGACAGAGCTTTTGTCTTCCTAATTCATCTTGTAATTGCTCTGCTCCTAGCTAAACCGAAAAAAAGAGAAACAAAAGAGAAAAGGAGGGGGCAAAACATACATTACATTCTCATGTATCAGAGCATGGGGCTTTCAGCTCCTCATAAAGACCTTGACCTTTGGCCCTGTGGGCCTGTGTGCATGATTCATGGGCTACAGAGGCCCCTGATCCCATTTATCTGTTTGTGGTGTGTGTGGGTGGGGTTATGGTGTGTGCACATTTGGGAGTGTACATTACATGTTTGCTCTTAAGTGTGCATCTGATGTTAGTATGTGTGTTTGTGTGCAAGATCAGAGTCATTTTCACCTGTGCAATGTGTGGCCATACGCAGTGCTTCACAAGGTCTTTACCAAACTAATAAACTTGTCCAGTGCCCCGCACACTAAGCATACGCTAGCTAGATCTTCATTCTAGACATACATTTAAAAAAACACCAACTAATCCATGAGGAGGGATAAACAGAAAGAGCAACAAAGATGTTTTGATCCTTGATTGTGGATGTGTTACATGAATGTGAGTGTACCTGGTAATTTCTCAATCTTGAGAAGAAACCTGACTCGGCAGTTTAATTTGGGGATTTTTTATTTCAGTATGTTTTTTTACACTGCCTGAACTTGACTCTGGGCATGCTTTTGAATGTAAAGTGCTTACTAGCTGCCAGTGACCACTCTATAACACGCATCAGCACACTTGCATTTGTGGTTCACTGTGTGTGCCCAAAGAACTTTGACTGGCTTTGGCCTTTGGCCATTATCCCCACTGATAGATTTGTTTTCCCGCTCCCATTTACCGCTAGCTGATTGCGACGTTTGGACTATTACTGTGTAATGTTTTCTTAAAGTATGTTGAATCAATTATACACTCCCACTCTTTTCTACTTCTATTAGAAAACTCTAATAGCGAACATAATGTAATCAGATTACTGTAATATAGTTATATAGTCCATTACACTCTCACTCTGCCCACTCACAGAACCAATCTAACTTTCAAATCAACAGAAATCAGCCCTGGCCACAGGTGACTGGCCTGGCCAAATAGCCTTCTATTATGTGTGTGTGTGTGTGTGTGTGTGTGTGTGTGTGTGTGTGTGTGTGTGTGTGTGTGTGTGTGTGTGTGTGTGTGTGTGCGTGTGCGCATGTGTGTGTGTGTGTGTTGGCCTGTGTCTTTTGTTTTAGAAGATTTAGATAGAGGGCAGGGGTGTCCAACACTGAAGGTCCCATGATTACACTTAGCAAAGTAGTATATATTTCTTATATCTGTTTACATATTATACCCAACCAAATAGACTCCTCATCATATTGTATTTATTATCCCCTCTACCCCTCTTACCCCTCGACGTAAGATGGATCATGCATTTGGTCCATTTACGTGTGTATCTGTCAGCAGTGCATACCACTGGACAAATCAACCTGGCAGGCCGAATAGCATAGTGAAAGTGATGTTCAGAGGGAACCGATGGTGTCATTTTTCTGGGCCAACACATTGTGCAACCAGTATTTTCCTCAGAATGATAAGTTGTCTATTGTGAGTTTACGTAAACGCAGGAGGGTTTAACCAGGCAAGATACAGCAAAACATTTTCATGACATGTTCACAAAGACACAAAAGAAAAATGCTGATATAGCTATAAATAGACAGTGACAGTAAAAGAAACAAAAACAGCCAAAGTTAAAACACCTCAAGAGACCAGGACAAAGACAGCTATACTATGAGCTAGACAGAGCAGAAACCAAGCAGTTGGTACTAAGGCAAACAGTACATCATTGACAGGCATTACCATACCAACTGATAGCAGAGTGAATGTGTAAAGCTGATGATGATGGGCTTGTCTCTTCACATGTCAGAGGCAGCAGCAAAGGTCACTGAGCACAGAGGAAGTATGAGGCTTTTAGGGAGGAGGAAAACACTAAATACTCCTAATCCCCCGTTTATTTGCCGCATGGATGGTTAAAAGCTACTCTCAGCCTCATAAAATTAAAACCAAGCGTGCACTGAGCTGTGGAGAAGAGGCATGGATATGGAAAGACGGCAAGAAAAGGAAGGGAAGAGAGGAAAAGACTAAGATGATGAGGCGAGAAAGATAGTGAGATGGAGAGAGGAAGAGAGAGGGCGGTGGGGAAAGTGTGAAGAAGAAAGGGGAATTGAGAAGCGGTGATGTGCAGCTCCAAAACATTCTTTAGCAGAATGAGCTGTCACCTGTACCTCCTTTTCCTGGCGATCTATGGTTCACACCGGCTGCCTTTGATTAATACATCCTACCTAAATCATCGAAAGTTCCCCTCTCCTTCTTACCCATAAAATGCAATACACAACACAAATCAGCCCCTTAAACAGTGGAGCCGGATAACAATCGGAAAATAATGCATCTTACCCGGGCCATCCCGATAAATTGTTCCTTATAACACCCTCCCTTAAACCAAAATCAATTCATCCGCCTCCAATTTTTATTAAAATCCTCAGTAATAAATCTTCCCCCAATGTTTGTTCATCTGTTTTTTGATACATTTATATCACTTTCAGTTCTGCTCCAGTGTTTCCCCTGCCTCTACAGCGTAAAATGGGAAAATCTATTTGGGGCCAATAGAATAGTTAAAGGGGTGTTATGGGTGCCTGTTCTTGTGGTGAAAATGGGTGTCAATGTGTGTCTGTGTGTGTGTGTGCGCGCGCTTGTGTGTAAATGGAATCGATAAATGTGGCAGTGTGGTGAGTAGAAAGCACCCTTCCCCTTGCCTTTCTGATTAACCCACACCGCTGAAAACCTGACGGCAATATAACAATATTAGAGGTGTGTGTCTGTGTTTGTAGATGCACGTGTCTGTAGTCCGTTTTAAAAAATGTCTTTGTCTTTCTATAAAACCTTACACGGCCATGTTTACAGGTATGAGTGCGATGGCTGTTTGCGCGGGAGTGCAGTGTTGAGCTTATCTACTTATGTGTTTGTGTGAGTGTGTTACAGTAGTAGGCTGCTCACCATTCGAAGTGGCAGCACACATCTTTTTTCCGTCAGTGCTTCTCAATACCAACATAAAGAGCAGGAGACATTACACGTGTCCGAGCTGCAGTAATTAAAAATAAAAAAAAATAAAAAACACAAGACACAAGTGGTATATAGCAGTTTAAGATAAGTAATATAATACAGTGATTCCACAGAAATCAGCACTTTGCCTTATATTTGACCCCAAATCACCCAAAATGCACCAGTCTATTTAAATTCCACCTTCAATAGTATTTGTTTTCATATGTCAACATCACCTTATACTCATACAATGTCTCTCCTTCAGCCAGAGTGGCATTACTGCTGAGTTACAGTAATCTGAAATATGATCTGAAATATAAAATGTAAACTTTGCACATATGAATTGTTTTCTTGTTAATGTCATTGTTTTACCTTTGTTTCCATTTAATCAAACGCTGACTGTTACTTTTACACAACAAGGCAAAAAATACACTTGATGTAGTAAATTATCCCAATTTATAATTTGAAATAAACACTTCACTGCCCAGATTTCTTCTGTCTGATGACACCAGCCCGTAGCCCTGTATTCACTGTAAGGCCCTGTTACATCTCATCTGTAAGTAATTAAGTTAGTAAGTAAAGCTTTATTTGTGTAACACCTGTTTGACACAGGTTACAGAGTGTTTCACATCAATCACAATATAGAATAGAAATAAAGGACAAGATGAATAAAAAAAAATGAAGCAGAGAGCACATACTCAGAGGCAGTGTATTGCAATGCATTATGGCTTCATTGTCTAATCTTAATGATCTATTATGAAATCAATTAAGAAGAACAGACAGAAACTAAAGCCTAACTTGATCTCACTTATCACGGTGACACCATTGTATCACTTTGCTGAGCCTTGACTTGGCAACTGTTTGAAAAGAGGAACACAGGACTTTATCATCTGTTGACCTCGAGGTGCCAGTGCCGTGAAGAAGTACTCAGATCTTTGACTTAATTAAAAGTACCCATACATTACTGTAAAGACACTGCATTAAAAGTACTGAATTCAAACTACAGTTCAGAGTGGGTACAGTAAGTACAAGAGTAAGAGTACTGCAGAAAATTGACAGATATACAATTATATGTGACATTTATTGTTACTACTTTAGCATTAGGTTGTTTAATCCAGTGGTTCCCAACAGAGGGGTCTGGTAAATCTGATGGGTCATGATGGGAAAGGATGGAGGAAAAAACATAGTTCTACTACAAATCTGGTTTAATTTTGGGATATTTTCTAATCTTTGCTTTTTTGTGTTATAATGAATAATTTACCGATAAGGATCTTTAACAGCTATTCAAATGAAACCATCTGAGAAGTTTAGAAGAAAAATATCTCTTTGGTTTAACTGCTCAACTGCTTCACAACTCATAGTCATCTGAAATGTGACACTCTTAACCTAAAAAGCAATGGTGGAATATAACCAAGTACTGTACATGAGTACAACTCTGAGTTACTTGTACATGAGTATTTCCACTTTTTGCTACTTTATACTTCTACTCACTCACTACTACTTCAGTACATCTAATATCAGATACTTTTTTTTACTTTTACTTGATTACTATTCATATAGGTGACTTTCATTTTACCAAAGTAATATTTTAACACAAGATCTTTACTTTTACTCAAGTATGTAAAGTTTTATCTATAGAATGGAAATACTGCTTATATCTTTAACATTATATTTCCTCTGAGTGAAACATGCTGAATAAATAAAGTTTTTCCGCCTCACTCTGTCCGGATATTCATACATTTTGTCTATATTTAGTTTACCAAGTTCTAATCACAATCTATCTGTCTGTGGCAGCGTAATGATGGACGATGCAAGAATTCAGACAGCACAATACAATAGGAATACAATACAATAAGCCTCATCGCCCTGCATTGTCTCATTGGTTGGGTGATCAATGAATGCATTGCAGAGTGCTGGATCAGTCGGTGCGGAGAGAAATGGAGAGATGTGCCATGATTTATTCTGGGTGTTAAAAAATAATTTGTTTGGATTGATTAACGTTAATTAATTATGCTAATTGAGCAGGATGAAAACAGATGTTGAAAGTGCCCTCCTACTCATCCCTGGGTATGACTGGTCCTTTAATTACAGACGCTATTGGTTTATCTAAAAATAACTTATATTACATGCAAGTGTTTGCCAACAGTACACACATGGACACAGCAGCATGCATGCTGGCGACACAATTCAGTACACAAGAGACAGGGGAAGTTTAGATTTGACTTGAAAATATTTGATATCATCATGCCATTATTTTGAAATGAGCAAACATTTAACTTTGAACTTTAATCAGTTTAATCAGAATGTCGTTTCTGCCACTAGGTGTCTCTCAGAAAAAAAACTAAAAACATAAGACGTAAGTAGCGTGGGATCACGGGAGCTGTTGTCTTCATTGCTGCTGAAAATCTGTCTACATGAGTCAGTCAGACATTTTCATGGACAAGGTAATGTATGAACGTTTTTATTCATGTTTAGTCTCAGTGTCTGACTTTCGCCTCACTCTCTGAGTCTGAAGTTATAGCAACAGGCATCCAAATGAAACGCACCCTTGCCTTTAATAAAATGACTTACTTCTCTGTGTTTAAACATTACTGGAAACATTGGGGACGATCTAAGTACACATTACAAAATGTATCGAGTCGAGTCATTTTATGCAGAAATGTTACATATTTTTTTTTAATATTTCTGTCTGTCTATCCTGTTTTTTTGTTTATTTTTTTCATGATGTTATTTTCTGTGTAACTTTTTACAGTATACTTCTTGACTTTGCAGCATCCTTTAAGCCTACATCCACCTGTATACTTGTGTCCCTCTGTAAATGAGCTGGTAAAAGGCTCATCGTAAATATCACCACTTATTTTTTGTGCAACATTGGAGAATAATGCATTTAGACGACATTTCGACAATTTCAGACGGATCAAGCTGAGCTCAAAATTTTAGAGCTTCTGTCAGTTGAGGGATGTTCTCACTGTCTTGTTAAACGTGTGTGTCTCTGTATATATGGCTGTGTGTGTTTGTGCTGTGATCAAGCAGATTGAGTTGCTATCTTTCTCAACCAAACCCTTTGTGCGTGTGTGTGTGTGTGTGTGTGTGTGTGTGTGTGTGTGTGTGTGTGTGTGTGTGTGTGTGTGTGTGTGTGTGTGTGTGTGTACATGTATGTGCAAGTATCTGTGAGCTGGGATGGGGCAAGAGGCTGCACTGAGCTGCATGGATTTGCTGCTAAAGTTTGAACAGTTTTAAATTAAAATGTATTGCCCATTCTCAATCTATTGATCCCAGGCCCAGCTGTGTCAATACGCCGCCCCGGCTATTTTTCCAATAACTTATAAAGATCTGCCAGCCAGGCATAAATTCATTACATAGCTCTGAGTTTATATTCTCTCTCTTTTTTCTCCCTTCCTCTCCCATCTCTTCTTCCCCTCCCCTACTCTTTTCTCTGACGCTCTTACTCCTTTTACATTTTCTTCACCGTCTTCCTCTTCTTTTTCTTGTTGTCATGGCTTGAGTGTTAACTCACGAGGCTGTTTTTTCTGCTGTTTCAGGTGTGATGGTTATCGACCACAAGCACTCCCTGTTGGGATTATGTTGTTGCAAAAAACAAGCATAAAGGGAGTCCACCCAACACTTGATAAAAGCCAAGGTGAAAACAAGTTGTGATCATTGATGTTTGAGCTTGAGGAGTCTCCCATCGTTAAAAATAATCATATTACATTTCTTTTATCAAATTCTTTTTTGTACATTTAGAGAATGTTTTTCTCCAAGAACTTTTCAGTCTAAAACTATTAAGTTATTTGTACCTGTATAAAAGTGAGATCCAATTAAAGTCTTTAAAAATAATTGACCTCAGTATCTTTCACTGAACAAACATGAAAAGATCATTTAAATCACTAAAACCTTGCATCACTAGCCAAACTTTTCCCTTACTCTTCTTGCCACTTTGATTACATTTCCTCTCGTCCAGCTCTCCTCTTCCTACAATCGTTATCTTTTCTCCGGCACTATTTTCTCTCCTTTTCTTGCCATTCCTCTTCTCCACTCTACTCCTCTTCTCTCATCTCTTCCTCTTTTCTCCTACCCGCCCTCCTCCTCCTTCCTCTACTCGCTCCTTCTCTCTCCCTAATCTCCCTCCACCTCCTCTCATTGTCAATACCTATCTAATTCCACTTTAGCACCAGTAATTGGCTGATGGATAGAAGCTATGGATTGGCCTCTTCCTGATGACTGCATGACATTTTTCCCCCTCCCCTACAGCTGGTAATACTAATAGAATTCCAAATCCGCGGCACTGGGATCCTGTCATGAGTAGGTCAACCGCTGTGTCAAGGTCCTATTGGAAAGCCGGCATCTAACATCTTAATTTAGACTTAGCCTTTTTTCTCTCCCTCTCTGCCTCGCTGGATGATCACTGTGTATTTCTGTGTCTCTGTTTCTGTAGTTTATGCCCGCAGTGCATTTCTGTAATGTCATCCTATTATGTTTTCTAATGTTCTTATTATCAGACGGTTTGGATACTTCGATCAATTTCCTTCAGCTAGCTGATGAAGATTTTTTTTTTGTTTTTCATTTTATTTTCATTTGTAACATTTAAAAAGTTTTTATAAAGTTTGCCTGACAGTTGAATGGAAATGTAACCTCTGTTTGTGAATCTGTCATAACTGATATGCATAATATTCAGTACTTATATTGTTGTTTTCATTCAGTTCAGACTCCAAACCACCTGCCAACTAGTCTGGCAGGTTTTTAAATTCAGCAGCCGATTTCTAATCTGAGTATAAATCTTCTTATTGTAAAATCTACAAAGTCAACACCATAAATGTTTTGTGTACAAGTATTAAAACCAGTTTTCTCCAAACATTTCTTTCACCTTTCAGCTTACATGTTTGACTTGTAGAAGGTTTAGAGTGAAAAAAGATCCCCACTTGTTACATTTCTCCCAGGGGTTGGTAGCTAGCTCACCAGTTGTTGCGTGTTGCTTTGCTTCTGGAGTTGGAATCCAGAGGCAGGCTTTGGCAGGCAGAGAGCGTAGGCACGTTGTATCTGGTGTGTGTGTGTGTGTGTGTGTTTGAATACAATACACTAAAAGAAAGTTGACTCCTGAAACAGGAACCTACTGAACATTTTCACCTGTTTTGTTAAATTTTACTTTAATGCATATCACAATTAAAGTGATATGAAACAAAAAGGCAAAATTCAACAAAGTACAAAGAAAAAGAAGTCAAGAATACTTCACTTACTTCACTCGTCCTGGAGATACCGACGTCTCATCCTCTAGCAGAGTCACCCTGCATATGTGTGCACAGTATGTGTTTGTAAGTATTTAACTGATGTTTTTTATTTGATGTTTTGCCGTCTCTTCGCACCCTGCTGGACTCGTTGTTCAGCCATACGCAGACATACCTTTGTAAGTGCGTATAGACTTCTGTGTGTTTGTGTACACGTGTACTTGTGCACAATATGTATATATATCGAGGCATACACACTTCTGGCAGCGCAGCTCATTTATATCTGTCTATAGACTTTGAATTGAATTTCTGATCAATGAAGAGGACACATCGTTCCCTCTGTGGACTATGAACTTCAGCAGCTGCCAACAAACACAGAAAGTTTATTGGATTAAATACCTCTGGGCATGATACACCTTTGTGCTCTATCTATCTATCTATCTATCTATCTATCTATCTATCTATCTATCTATCTATCTATCTCAGTCTGTCTGTCTGTCTATCTTACGTTTCTAGACCCAATTACAATTACATTTTTGCACTATAGTAGCCTATATGTGTGTGTGTGTTTGTGTGTGTCTGTGAGTGCATGTGTTATAGTGATGAATTGGAGAAAGGAGGTTGGCTAAATCGGGTTGTCATGCTAATTCAGTCAGCTGACTGCATAATGCAATGCATCAGGGAGACGGACTGAACTTGACCCTGTTAAACCTGACCTTGGCCTCCCTCTTTCTCGCCCCTCTCTCACTCACATATGTGGGTGCAGGGGTCGGCAAATTAAGCCAATAAATCTGCTTTGTGTGTTTGGAGCTTCTAGGGTTACGCAGGGTGTTTCACGGTATAAAAACAGTGTAAAAAAAATCTGCCACACATACGTAAATATTTCCATAAGACTGAATATTTAAAACACAATGTACTCTAGCTTTGTTTATTATAGTATGTACTGTTTCTTTTTAATCTACTTTAATTTGGGGCTCTAAAGCCCAGTTGAACAATATATTCTGTATACGGTCATTGAGTAAGTAGCTTTAGTTTGATGCTTGGTCGACTGATTTTGTTGACTTGGCATTTTGTTTTGCATGTCTGTAGTTGTTACTTTGGCTGACGTGTTAAATGAAGCAGGTCAATGGACTGCCATTTAGTCAACAGTAACGTCAGTATTTGCTGTGCAGGAATTGATTTTGTGAACTCACTAAAAAAAGAGCACAATATGGTGAAATCTCAGCGCCACATAGAGACAAAGTCATGCTCGTGTGCCTCGTGAGAACTTATGTCAAGAATTGTGCCATGAATTACTCATATGATGTGTATCAATTTAAAGGTCATATTGATGCAACCCTTATTTGTTGATTTGGTAGCGTACGCCAGGGCTGTGGGTAAGAAGCAGGCTACCAGGGGTCTCTGTTAACTTTTCTTCAGGTTCTTTAATCAACACCAAAACGGCATGACCGTATACAGTACATCCAACTCTTATGCTCGCAACACTCTTGTGCACACCTTACTCAGCCCTTTTACACCTAAACCTGTCCCCCATGTTTAGTTCATGGCACATTTCAAATGGGATCAAAATATTATTTGTCTCTTCATTCACTACCATGCATATTGTTTCTGAAATAAGGCCCCAATGTGGTCCACCAGAATGGGCGTCACTTCGTCTCTCTATGCACAAGATCCTTTGGTTTTTTGTTTTAGTGTTATATTTAATGTTGGACCAGAAAAGCTGATAATAGTCCATTAAATTTGTTACAGTAATAAGACTTAACTGGCACATTTGAGCACATGAGGTTATGTTTTAGACCCACACACCTCTCTGCTTCTGACCTTCAGGTCTGCGAAAAGACTGATTAGAAAAACAAACGACCCTGTTGAATATCTTATACTTCCGATAAAAACTCCTTCATGTATGACAAAACAAATGAAATTATAAATAACTTAAAAAATAATAAAACTTGAAAAATGCACAATCAACAAATGGCTTGAATCAGCCATTCACCTGAAGTCAAGAGTAACATTTGTTTATTTTAGCCCGCTGTTAGAAGGTGGGGTTACAAGCCTGTGTGGAATGTCCCTTTAAATTATTCAACGCCCAATCAGGTGTCTTTTTCTCCTCTGATCTAAAGATGGGTATCAGAGGTCATCCATTCTTCCTCCCAGGGTCACCTTTACCACTTTTCCTTTTAGCACTGACACTCTCACGCACATCCACTCCCTATCTCTTTCACTAATGTTACACAGGACGCTGTCATGGTCACATGCGGGTACATACGTGCATGCACGCAGACATTAAGAAACAAAGCAGCCGTGTGCATAGACGCACATGCATAGACACCCAGGGATGCACACATGGCACACGCACACACACACACACACACACACACACACACACACACACGCATTGAATAGGCCGTCCTGACTGCAGTGAGTTCCATTGTGTGTGTCAGGACATTGTTCATTCTCCTTCTGTGTTTCCATGTATCTGAATACCTCCTGACCTTCTCATAGACTGCAAGGATGTGAAACATTATTGCTCTTCATGCAACTTGCTTTTGTGTGCTACCAACAATAGGTGACAAAGGTGGATGGCAGAGTGTGGAGAGGCAGGAGGGGGACGAGGAGGAGGTAAGGATACTGTTAAGATTTAGCTCGGTCTTTTGACTTTGCACCTCTCAACCGTTGCATAACAAATGCACCACACAGTTTGCTGTACGTCTCCAATAAAATGGAGAATAGAGTAAGACTACACACTGTAGAGCTAACTTGTAAATGTGAAGCAATGCAAAAAGTGCTTGAAGTTGACGCACAACAATAACTTTCTGTAATTGTCTTCTTGTATTCATACATTTTGCTGTTCTGTGTACATATTTCTGCATAATACAAGCAGTTGTCGGCTTGTGTGTGAGATCCTACATACAGTATGTGTGTCTGTGCATGCGTGCTCACCGCTGGGGGCTTGTTGTCAGAGCTTCTCTCGACTGGCCAATTAATTATGATGGCCTACTTATGATGTGTAATGGGATGATTTATTAGTAAACACACAAACAGAGCAGGGACACAGACAGTCAGGTAGCAGAGCTGCATTCTCTGGTCTGGGATCACGTACTGGGGCAAGATCACACGCCACCTCTGGCTGTGTCCTACTGGATCAGAGTGAAGATTACACTGGAGGAGCCGTGCATCTTCAACAAGTCCAGTTTGCAGGCTGGAGCTGATCTGTATGATATGACTTCTCTGTATACACACTATTTCTTTTTATCTTTTCAATGTGGGGAAAGTCAAGTGAGCATGTCGCGCTTATCAAGCAACACCCTGCTTCACATGCAGTACGCTCACATGCAAACAGGAAACCAGGTTAGTCGGAGGAATCAGGTTTTGGAGAGCACGTTTACATACTGTTGTCTTCTATTATAATGTATTCCAGTGATACAAGAAAACTGATTTGTGAGTCACAGTGAGGACAGTAAAATTACATGAGTTTCTGAGACAACAACTTTATTTTAGTTTTGCTTTTAGTTAAAATTTAAATTGAATTGTTTTGAATAAAAGGAATTTTCCAATATGCAAATATCATTCTGCTGCTTGCTGTCATATTGATACTTTTCCAATTTCATTTTGTCAAGCACATCTGTACAAGTAATATGAGAACGAGAAATACAGAAACCTGTACAGAAAAATAAAGTCTCCCAGAGAAACCCTTCTCTATGCCGAGTGAGGAAGCCTGATTCATGATTACATTAACCTTGGAGGTCAGACTACTGCAGAAAACTGACTGTGTTTCTCAGTTACAAGTAAAACTAATGGTATTGGAATTATACTTAAGTAAAAGTACAAAGTATTCTTCTCATACACCATTTTAAGTTACTTTTTACCCGCTGATGTTTATGCTTTCTGTATGTCCGGGTTGTCATTTGCCTGTTTGTGATCAGATAGCCAATGCAAATAAAAGGGTTGGATATTAATTCAAATTGTACTCAATACTCAATTATGATTTTAAAAGTGATGAAGTACAAGTAACATTATAGAAAACAGAAATTACTAAAAGCTTACCTTTAAAGAACCTACCTGTCTTAATTACAGTCATTTGAGTAGATGTAATTAGATACTGTACTTCCACTCCTGGTTACTTCAGTTGCTAAAAATTGACTCACACGGTTACTTCAACCAGTCTCCTTCCACCAGCCCCTGGGTATAGTCAGCCCCCTGCTGATGGACACATTGGCTGTGGTTTCCTATAATAATCTCCATACACACATACTCAATGTCTTCTTTAACTTTTAGACCCAGGCCTTAGTTAACTCTTTCTGCTTCTTTCTCACCTCTTCTCATCCTCTACCTCACCCAGAAAGAGCTTCTCCACCATCGTCCTTTTTTTTTAGCTTAGAATATTATTAAATCCATATTTATGTGCGCTTATATCGCAGATGAATCCTGTCTGTGTCTTGTCGGCTCTTTTCTTTCCTCTGTTGTTGTACCAAGTCTAAAGTTTTCCCCCTAAAGTGTAGCCAGCGCATTCACACATACATGTTTCAGAGTGTGTGTGTGTGTGTGTGTGTGTGTGTGTGTGTGTGTGTGTGTGTGTGTGCGTGTGTGTCGACAGCATCAGGCGTGGCTGCTGTAGGTGCAGCAGGTCTGTCCTGGTAGCGAGGAGAGCTATTCTTTTTCTTTGGCTCGCTGTCTCACTAGCTGGGTGGGTGTCCTATTTCTGGATGACACACACACATACACATAGGAACCCCTGTGCCCCCTCTACCATACGTTGTGGGACATAATTTATGATGGCACTGTAACATATGGACTTTTCATCACTCAATGGCAACAAAGTCTCTCCACTCAGTGTTACGGCGTATTGTCTCTCTCATTTCTCTCTCATTTGTTTTCCCCTCATCTGTCTCTCTTTTCCATTTGAGTTTTTGTTTTCCCTGTTTTTATTTTATTTATTTTTTCTTTCTCTTTTGTGTCATAGGTCTCGGTCTGATTTCACAACTTGTTCTTCTTTTCCTCATTTCAGTCTCTGATGCAACTAGAATCTAAAATCATATTAGAAAGAAGAAAAAATATAGTAAAAAAATTAGTCTTATATTTTGACGATCAGACATTTTCTATCTCTGATGTTTGTGTGTGTTTGTACGAGAGTGTTTCACGCATTGGCTGCCTAATAACTTGATGCGGTCTTGTGTGTGTGTTTGTGCATCTGTGTGCTGGCATGTTGACACCTCATCGTCATGCAACGACTATGTCGCCATGGTGATTACAATAAAACACTTGCTAAGTGCATAAAGGCTGTGATCGTTACAGTTTTATTAGCAAACACACACACACACACACACACACACGCACACAGCCACATCATGAAATGTGTGTTACACATAATATGTCACACACACACACACGCGCGCACACACGCGCACACACGCGCACACACACACACACACACACACACACACACACACACACACACACACACACACACACACACACACACACACACACAGAGTGCAAACGTCCCCATTTTAGATTTATCATGCAGTCCTCCAGAAATTCTATAAAGAGCAAAGGTGGTGATTACAATGTTGACCAATGTTGATTTTTCCAGAATAAGTCTATTTATCACTGAGCCAGCTGTGCTGTTGGGATTTGACTAAGAGTGTGGGTGGTGTGTGTGTATGTGTGTCTGTGTGTGTGCTGTTAGGTTGAAGGAAGTAAGAGACGCAACAACAGGGACATTACAGTGAATTCTTACTTTCATATTAGTATTTGAAGACTAAATTAATGATTATCTACAAACACAATATCCACATTTGAAGTGTTATAATATATATTATATATTTTAGATGCACTAAGTGTAATATCGGGCTATTGTATTGCATGAAAATAATCTGCACACTGAACCTCAGTTTGCCAGAGATTTGCTGATTTACATCAGTTGTCTTTTTTTATGCTTTTTGTTGTATGCTATACTCAGGCTGGGGAGTAACAGAATACTTGTAATGGGATTACTTAATTAGGATGCAAAAAAAGCAACTTTATTCCAGTCAAGTTGAAAAAAGAAGATTACAAATAACATGTATGAGTTTGACATACTAGTCTGCAACCATGCACATGTGCACACATGACAACACTTCGCTTCGAGTCTCCCACAACATCACTCTGTCTCAGGTGAAACCAAATACACAAGTGTGTGTTCTTACAGAAGACGCAATCCATAAGTAATGGAAAGTAATCAAGTATCATTACTTTAATATTATAATACTTGAATTACGTTACTGACTACATTTTTTAACAGGTAATTAGTAGTTATACTGGATACTGGATTTTTAAAGTAACCCTACCAACGCTGGCTATATTGAGGGGTGATTGTAAGATGTTAAATATGTTTGTTTACTTTGCAAATAAGGGGGACAAAATATAACAAGAACATTTAAATAAAAATGCATCAAGGTCACACAGTGCAGCCTCAAAATTGGTATGTCACCATTGCAAACATTTAAAATCTTATTTAATCACATTATGCAGTTGTTTCACAGTTTTTTCTGGCTTTAAACGGTTTTGTAGAAGTTTGGAGTGGAAAAACTTTAATCAGATTTAGTTCTACATGAAACATCACTAAAGCCACATCACATAATAAAATATTTATCTTAAATCTTCTATATTTTTGTTGTATTTACATGACTTGTCATCTGCTTTCCCATCCCGTGGGCTCTCTCCTGTTCAATTCTATTCTTAACCACCATGCTGGCACTCTCTCTGTAACTATTGATGCTACTTTGTCCTAGTGATGAAGCAAGCGGCCCGTTGTTGGGTCGATGTGTGTCATTGTTATATTGATGTGAGGACAGACCCCTGGGGCCAGCAGCCTTCTACTCCCCTGAAAGCAATAAATCTATGGCCTGCTGTTCCCTGTACTGTACCCAGCATAGCTTCTCTCTCAAACACACGCATACACACACACATTCAGTACACTGTTCCTATACAAAAGGAGACCTATAGAAAAAGGTAACTTTGTGGCCTTCTTTGCAACACTGCAAGCAGCATAATCTCATATATAAAGAGAGCTTTTCATTTTTTAAATTTGAGTCATTCATCGCATCACACTGTTTTTTTTTCCTTGTGTGTGAATGCGTGTGTTCAGTTTCTATGAATCATTTTTAATTCCCTTCAGTCAGCCAGTAGAGGCCACTCACAGCATTCAGTACAGACAGACAGCACACACACACACACATACACTCGCTCACACATGAACACACACACAGGCGACAGCTGTCCATTACAAAGCAAAGGAGAGGTTGGACAAGTGAGAGCGCAGGAGGCGGCAGGAGAAAGAGAGAGCGTGAGATATGTAGGGATGTGAAAGGGAAGGAAGTGGGAAAAATACTAAAAAATAAAAAGGAGCAAAAGAGAGAGAAGGAGGCATGGAAACGAGTGGGAATGATAGGCATGTAGAGAGAGAGGCGGCGACAGCGCTGATGATGACGTGTCTTATTTTGTTTGCTCCTGTTTATTCCTATCAACTCAACTTGACTCACAATCACAGTTTTTGACTGAGGCAGAGAGAGAAATTGGTGAGAAATTGGAATTGACACTCATCCAGTTTTCCCTGTGAGGAGTGAACAGGGGAGTTTAGTTTCCCGCCGTCACTGTAATAATACACACTGTTATTGTTGTTGTTGTGCATTCACACAACTGCAATATTTTTTTTTCTCCTTTTCTTTAAAGCTGTGTGTGTGTTCTGCTCACAACTACTGTATGTGCACATGCTGGGAACAACCTCAGTGTTTAAACCCAGAATTGTCTCTTCTTATTCATCAATGTTTATGAACAGGTCATATTTATTTATATTTTCCATCAATTAATTGATCAATTAATTGTTTATTTGTATAAGGACAAGTATGTTGCATAAACCAGTGCCACACACTGCAGCATTTATAGCCAAAGCTCATGCCCAACACCATTAAAACACATAAAAAGAGATTTTACAAAACACAAACTCAACAATGAAATAGAAATAGAAATCCAGAACTGAATCAGAAAATACAAACAGAAAAATATAAGACACAAACTATAATGCAAGAAAGCACCATTAAACAAGACGCACCACATCATTCATGACTACATGACTGATCCCTTCTTCAAAAACTGTTCCTGTTTCAGTTCAGAGTTATCCGGGTCAGGATCCAATTTGAGTTCTGCAAGTAAGTAATTCTATATTCATATTCCACGTTTTATACAGTTTAATTTAGAAATATAAAAACTGCATTTTGGTTTGCTTTTTTGCATTTTTTTGGAATTACTGGCAATATGTCATACACATGTTTGCCCATAGTGTGGTGGAGCTGACGCACCCAACTGATGAAGAAGTGTAACATTTTGTTACACACACAGACACGCAGACATTTTGTGTGTGTGTGTGTGCGTGTGCGTGTGTGTGTGTGTGTGTGTGTGTGCGTGTGTAATCTGGGGGTTTAAGGGTGAAGTCGCAGAGGATTGTTAATGAAATCATCTTAATCCTACTAGCTGCTCGCTTCTCTCCCAGCAGAGAAATCTTTATTTCTGCGGCCGCCTTTCCCCTTTCCTCTTTTTCTTTCTTTCTTTCTTTCTTTCTTTCTTTCTTTCTTTCTTTCTTTTTTCATTTTCCTTATTTTTCTCTCCTCTTCTTTTTCAGTGCTCTCCACATCATCATCTCCCTCTGTATTTCTCTCCTCCACAGTCACTAATTATTTCATCTTGAGCATGGAAAGGAGACGCCAAATCAATAAGTCTCCTCTGTGGAAGCTGAGGGGAAGAAGGATGCAGGAGGAGTGGGAGGTGAAGGGGAGGGTTGCCAAAATAGACTGACTAAATGCTAGAATTTATTTTGTCACATCTTTATCGTCTTGATATGAAAAAAGCCCTCCGATATTTGTTCAACTTTACAGATTCTCAGACTTGTTCAAAAATCATAGTTTAACTGATTCAGTGTTACTTTTGCCATACACATGCACATTTAATTTATGCTTTAATTATATTTCATAATATTTTCTAGCACCATAACTCACAAGCAACAAAACACAAACACATATTTTCCACATGTTCCCTTTCGTTTCACCTGTCGGTCAGATGACGGTTTTAAGCATTACGCAGTCGTAACCAACATTTTAGAGAGGAATGTCCAGCATTAGCGGATCAGGTAGCCTCACAGTGAAGACATAAAATGCGTTAGAAAAAATACAATGGAAAGAAAAAATGCAAAAGAATGTCTTAAACTGCAGGTTGACCTTCACGAGGCAGAAAGGACACAGAAGTTTGGAGGATTACTGCTTCAATATTCTTCTGGTTATATTTCTTACTGGGTGGGGGAGCGAGTGGAGATTCCTCGCTGTGACTAATGTGATGTTTGTCGAATCCAAACTTTCTCCTGCTGCCCCCCACCTGCTCGCAGCCCCTCACATGGACAAGTTCTTTCTCTCTTTTCAGCACTTGTTTTTCTTGATTCACTCTTTTTTTTTTTTATTGTTTGTTTTGTTTGGCTGTTTTCTCCTGACCGGCCCACCTGCAGGTAAACAGGCAATTGTATTCTTGTGACCAGCATCTGTGTGTGTAACTGTGTGTGTGTGTGTGTGTGTGTTTGCATGTCTCCAGTTCATTGCTCCTCCCGGTCCAAATGTGGTTTGTGATATTATATTTGTGTGTGTGAGTGAGTGTGTGTGTGTGTGTGCCTGTGGAGGTGCTATCTGTGCTCAGATAAGACTGTAAACCAGATTAATCTGGCGTGGAAGAGCTTGTCAGCAGGACCACTGTGCGTGCATGTGTGTGTGTGTGTGTTTGTGTTTGTGTGTGGTTGCTGCTCTCCTCCCTGCATCTCAGCCGGCCCATCAGGTGAGCCATTGGTTCCTATATTGTCTCTGTGTGTGTATGCTTGTGTATGTGTGTGTGTGTGTGTGTGTGTGTGTGAAGGAAATCAACAGAGAATGCTGTATAAGTGAATGAGTGTGTAGGGTCCAGCGCTAGATAATGTGATCACGGCTCCATGTAACACAGCATGACAACCGCTTGTGTGTCTGAGTGTGTCTCTGTGTTTGTGTGTGTGTGAAACACGCCATGACAACAGTGTCTCTCCATACCACTGTGGAGAGAATGGATTACGCTGCTCTCCGACTCGAAACACCGGCACACACAAACACTCTCACACACATTTCTAATCTCACTATACACACCTACATATGCCTGTACGTAAACTGAGGGCATGCATACAGATACAGGGGTGTATTCTCAACTTTGTTTAAAAAATGCGACTTAAGGAAGGTTTTTCATAAACTATCTCTTAAAGAAATGTGATTTAAGATGGATAGCATGCACCTGCAATAACATTCACTCACTCTTCTCTGTGGTCGTCTGTGTGGAGAAAAATCTAACCAAAACATTATTTAGACTCGAAAGCAAACTTTCAAATGCTATGAGATTCTTATTAGCAACACAGCAACTATGAAGTTTTATATTAGAATATTCCAACGTCAAAAACATCAATATTTTTTTTTTCAGAGTCATTGTTTTGTAAAGATTCTGATGTGAAAAGATGTTGTGAGATAAGATGCTTCTTGAGGAGTGAAAACGTGATCCATCACCATTGTTCTCACCACCCACACGTTGAGTACAGCGTGTAGCCGGATGCATCGAGATCAGGTTTGTTCTCTGGGAGATCACAAAATGTAGAAACACTAACTGAAGTTAGCAGATATATTCCAAGTGATAATGTGAAGCAATTTTTGTACGACCTCACCATTACAGGGAATGCAAAAGTTTCTGTCGAGATTTCATCAACGCTTCTCTGTAGTTCGGCATGAAATTTTATCTTACAAAGCCTGAAGTTATAAAACATGATCTGAACTAGAGAGACTAAAACAAAACCGAACAAAACAGCAGCTGTTTCAGCAAAGTCCCAAAAATGACAAAAGTAGTTAGAACTGCTCTTGTATGTCAGGAGTCATTCGGGCGGTGAGGGTGGATGGAGGGGTCCACAAAATGTCCGACTTCAAAGCTCTGTTTGTTTTCTTGGTTCCTTCAAACAGTCAGTGTTGACGTCTTTTAACCTCAGCCATGATCTGTTCCTGATCCAACCAAATCATTTTTGTTCGTAATTTAACCAAACCTACACAATAGCGGTGTCAAACCATTTTGGAAGATATTTTACAAAGAGTATCATCCTGCTAATAGTATATGATGAGTATCAGATCAGGTTGTAGTTCTGGAGGGCAATTGCAAACTATACATTGGAGAACCCACCACAACGTCACCCACTGGTATGTGGACTACCATTTTGAATCATCAAGTTTGGTATGCCAGCCGTCGCCATTTTTAAAAAATTTTAAGCCAGAGATGGCCAAATTTGAATGAAAGGGTGGAGGTGGGGAGGATATCTTGATTAGATCTGACTGAGAACACAAGGACATGCCGTGGTAGCAGCTTGTCAAACACAAGGTAACCGCACCCTAAAGCACGCCCTGCTTTATTGTTTATTTTACTCTAAATGGGACAATAATTTACAAAATGAACGATCATAAACTCATTAGGTAACTTTTTATTGAGGTAATATATCCACTGAGAAATAGTATTTTTGCATCTAGTGCAGTCGCCCCCTGCTGGCCATTAGAAAGAGTGCAGCATTAAGCCACTTTTCAGGCCTCGGAGCTCTGTCTCTATTTGACACAGTCAGTGCTTGGGACTAGAATGAAAAAAAAAAAAGTCATGAGAATCTGAACAATGTTTGGCCACTCAACATACTATTGTAATACTGAATATCCTCTTAAATAAGTGCAGTTTAAGAAATTGAAATGTATTTTAATTGACTGTAAACCAGGTAACTGAAATAGGTCTTTCCTCCTGTCACTAATGCAGCCCTTCTATACATTTGCATTTCATCAGAGATGCTAGAGGCCACCTGCAGTGCAGCATGGGACTCTGTGTCTTATTCAAGGGCATTGCTGGTGAGAACTTTAGAAGTAATACCAGCATCCTCCAGCTGCCAGCTCACAGCCAGAAAACACCCCTGTCTGTGGCGGGGATCAACCCAACAACCTTTAGGTTATTAGTCAGCCGCTACATCCAGGCCAACCTAGGGAGAGGTGGTGGGTGGGTGGGTGGTTGTGGGATGGAAGCCAAATGTGTGTGAGTGAATATGTGTGTGTGTGTGTGTGTGTGTGGATGGGTGGGTGGGGGTGTTGCTTCCCCAGTGTAAGGAGCACACTGCATCTTCCCCGACCACTCTCTGACAGGCCTACATACATCACCACCCCCAACACCTCTGTTTCTCTCTCCTCTCCCTCTTCATCATCCCTATTCCCTCTCTCCCTCCCTCCATCCATCCACCTCTCCTCCCACCCTCCCTCTCACCTGCTCCCATCTCTCATGAGTGCTGGTGTCTCTCTCAGCTGCCCACATCTCTCTCTTTTTCTCCCTCTCACCTGCTCGCGGCCCCCCCACACCTCTCGCCAGGCCTCCCTGAGTATCATTTACATCGATGATGCCTCATCATTACCCCTGCCCTACTTTATCTATCACCCAGCAGCTCTGCCATAGGGCCTATTCCTGCGCAGTAGGCCTTATTCCTATAGTCTATCACAGTAGATCTTACCCACCGAAGCAAGGCGTGAAAACAACTGACTGTTGTTTTCTCAGAGTCAGTATAAAGTTCGGCTTTTAGTTTGATATCAGTCTCTAGGAAAGTGAGGAAGAAAACAGACTACATCATTGTTAACTAGAGCATGCCTTTGTATTTCATTATTGATGGTTGTATGCAATGGGGTTTTTTCAGACAAGAAATCTGATTGGTTAAAGGATTTTTCCAGATCTAATTTCTTTAAAACATAATTAGACTGATTTAAACTACTTTCTGGTGATTGAGTTAGATTCTGCACACATTGTGTACTATACTATATGCTGTTTGCTCAAACTTTTTCCCCTTGGAGGGCCAAAACTAAAACGTAATGGTGGCCCAGGAGCCAAAAACAAGCAACCATTGTGTCAAAATGCAAAATGGTACAATATGGAAGCTGTGAGAGGCAAATGAAAAACAATTCTGATGATTCAATTAATAAAAAGGTGATGGCAGGCCAAATAAAGCCTTATGGTGGGCTGACTTTGGCCCGCGGGCCCCACTTTGAGCACTCCTGCGCTTCACAAAAGAGTGATAACTGCAGAGAAGCATCTACTTACAGCAGCCGTTAAGACATAAAGAAAATATATTTACATTTTCTGATCTCTATTACTACTTACCAGTGGTAATCTGTTGCATAGGAAACGATTGTATTGTTGCAAAGGCTTAAAGCATCACATCACTTATGATTCATCCATACAAGGCCTGAACTTTAGAGGCTCCAGTGCACATCCTCCTTATGTACCAATTGCTTTTAAGAGGCCTGAAAGAGCAGAGCGGAGTAGAGGCCATTTCAAGTTGGCAACATTTCCTTGGTGATGTGTAAATCCTTTGGATTAATTTATAATGAATGAACATACGATGATGAGAGAGTAATACTGCCCTGCCAATGCAAACTTGGACCTGATCCTTACAGTATATATTCCATACAGTGACAGGTTTACAGTTTGTTGTGCATTTAATGAGGCTAATTATGAGACAAATGTTGGCTACACGTGAAAATACGCAGTTCATCACTTCCCAACAGTATATAAAGTGTGAAGTCTCTCAGTCTGTCTTTGTGTGGTAAATACACAGTTATGTGTAGCGTGTAAGTATGTGTTTGTAAAATAAAATATGGGCAGAATAGATTAAAGTAAAACTGATGTATTTGTCATATAATTTAAAATGAATTACAATTTCAAACAGCAGGAGAACATTTTCTGCTTATCTTATCTTATCTTATCTTATCTTATCTTATAAGTAATGCCTTCTTTCACACGCCTTTTAAATTCCTAATAATTTCCTACAAAGTTTCCTGGAAAGCACCATGTAATTTGGCGCAACGTCCTAGTTGTATCTGCGAGAGGCTTAAAGGAATAACGCACCATCAGTCAGGGAAGAGTCGTCGAACCTCAAGCTACTTTAATAACTGCAAGCGCTCACTGACTATATTGACATACAAATTTCTCCTGGTTAGATAAGTAACATTACCTTGACCTTGGTGTATTGATTTTTGCATCTTCTGCTCTTATTAAAAGAGGAATGGGGATGTCCAGCTGGTATCACTCAACAGCGAAGTATACTCCGGGAAAGTTGCGGTGGCTCAGCAACCTGAGGACCTCACCACTAAACTTGTTATGGATTATGCGTCTGGCTTATGACCTCTGTGAGATGCTATTCATTCACTTTACTGTTAAGTTCAAATGTATATGATTGCAGCGATGACCTGAATAAAAGGAAAATGTGCATTGAATAAGCATCCTGCGAGCTGCTGGACATGCTGTACTCACAGGTACAGCAGTGGGTTCAGTTTCAGCTATAGAACTTCGCATCAGGTCGTATTTTGCACATTTCTCATATTTCCTGTTTTTCTCTGCTGTATTTAAAGGCATACTATGCAGGATTTGTTGGTTAATGTTTGTAAACAAGTTGGGTTGGTGAGACACCAACACAAAGTGCCAGTCTTAAGGCCCGTTTACGCTCCCCTTATGTACAAAAATTCAAACAAATATGACCGCCACTGCCCACATACTTACCACGCGTCCTTCACGTTGGAATGGATGTCTTATGGATATCTGTCACATATGGATGACTTAACAGTAACAGTGACTGTTTATCTCTCTGTGCCCATGTTCACTTGAACTATTGGCTACACTGCTACACTGCCCCCCAAGACTACCAGAGGTACTGTGCTGCTGGTCTGTATCCATAAGCTTCCAGAAAACGTGTAAACACATGGACGAAATGAACACAGTGAACGGACATAAGGCTGCGTTCGTATGTGTATGTTAAGCAAAAATGAGGTTTTCCACATCTGGAAAGAGACTGTTTTTCTCCGAAACGGCCAGGAGCATCCCAAAGTGATGATTGAGAGGGAGTGCTTATCGTATTATCGAGTCTACACATTGTTTTAAAGGAAAAGCCTGCATATTGTGCCTTTAACAAACACTCAATAAAAAACTTTTAATACTCACACTGAGAAGAGTGCTTCATCTGATATGAACAGAAAGCAACATTTTAATTAAAGAACAGCCAATAAAAGAGAAGAGTGTATGTAAAGTGTTGGAGTTAAAAGTTTCTAACAATTTCACAACACCTCCAGAATTCTCTTCTCTTCTCTTCTCTTCTCTTCTCTTCTCTTCTCTTCTCTCCTCTCATTCCTGCTCTTACCTTTGCCCTCATATCTGCTTAAGCCATGAGAGATATCAGATCAGCCTGTGTGTGGATGGAGTGTGCAGGGGCTCTCAGGGTTAAGTCCCTCACTGTTGCTTCGCGGCGCTAAACCAAAGGAATCACGCATGCAAGTGCAGTAGAGGAGGACTTAATAATATGAAAGAAAATTGATTTTCTGGAACGAGATTTCTCCTTTGATAAGGTATTAGCTGGGAGGGGAAAATGTTGTGAATCTTCATTAAGAGCCTCTGATATGCGCTGGGATA
The DNA here is from genome assembly GCF_965226575.1 of Pagrus pagrus. NCBI lineage: Eukaryota > Metazoa > Chordata > Actinopteri > Spariformes > Sparidae > Pagrus > Pagrus pagrus. The sequence continues at coordinate 28,668,046 of NC_140185.1, read as the reverse complement.
ATCGCAGCAAGAAGAGTACGAATGAAAAATGGACACAAAGGGAAAACGAAGAGAGTCATACATTAGGGACAGATAGAGGGAAAGAAAGATACCAGGAATGAGAGAAAGAGCAGAGAGAGAGAGAGAGAGAGAGAGAGAGGGTAACCCTCATGCACTCACACAAATGCACACACTCGAATCAGAGACTTAAGCAGGAGTAGGCCTCCCTTAATAAGAGTGAAAATTGATTTCTTTCCACTTCCATAAGATGAGATCTAAAGATGATGAAGGTGAGGATTGGGCTGCAGTTCATTATGGAAAATTAGACTACATTCAAGCTCGCCGTATATCCCTAATATATCTACCCCGGCTTTATCCTACACTTCTTCACACACGCTGAACAAACAGAGAGAAAGTTAAGAGGTGGGAGCAGACGGGAGAGGAGCTGCTGGAGGAAACGGAGGGGAAGATGTGATGTAGTGTACAGCAGAGTAAAGCTGAGATAATGAGACAGGAAGACAGACTCCCACAAGACAGAGATTGGGGAAATGAAGACAGACACAATAAAAGTAAAGAAGCCGGCCAAAGTGAGGGAGATGAGAGCGAGGGAAAGAGAACAGTTTGCCAACAGGCTCTCTCCCACAGCAGCGAGTATTAGGCAGAGCTGAGGCGGGGATGAGAACAGAGTTAGAGGGGATAACAGGCAGACGGACTGACTGCAGAGAGGAGAATTGAATAGAGCCTAACCTCGGCTAATACCACTGACAGAAATTTATGACAGACCAGCAGAAAACTATAGATCAACTGCAGTGAGGGATCCTTTTGTTGAGTCAGAAAAATTGCACCCACAAGACTAAACACAGAGCCAGGACTGACAGAACGGAAAGTAATAGTTTGGAGCTGAAACTTCAGTTCAGAAGACTCGATCCACTGATCCAGAAAATGAAGAAAAAAATAACCCTAATTAGCTGCAACAGGTGAGCAGATTTGGCACCTTTCTTACAACTGACTAAACAGTTGTTGTGTTTCACTCAATGAAGTGTGCCTACCTGATCCTGTCTGCGCGTGGCTGTGTGGGCACACGCCTGTCGTCATTATGAAATCTCTGAATGCAGCGTTCAGACTGTGATGTCTCTGTTTCCTCTGTGTGTGTGTGTGTGCGTGTGTGTGTGTGTGTGTGCGTGTCTCTCTCTCCCTCTCTGTTTCAGCCTGCGGGCTGTCTGTTAATGTGTGAAAGCAGAAGGTGGAAAAGATCAAACCCAACTGACCTGAGAATAGTACTGACACCTTCTCACTCCCAACCACACACTGCCTGTGTGTGCTCATTCATGTGTGGGAAAGAGTAGAATGCAGAAAGTAAGCAGCAACGGAAATGTCAGAAAGAAAAAGAGAAATGAAGTAAATGAAGAAAAAAAACACTGAGAAATTGAAACTTCAGAGCAGCAAACAGAGGGACAGAGTAACAAAGAGCATGACACAGAGAGACAGACAGAGAAATAGTGTGTGTGCGTGAAAGAAAGACGGAGAGAGAGGCTCAGCGAGCGGATGGGGGAAGGTGAGAGGTAGAGAACATTTATTATGCCGATGCTTCATCTACAGATACAAATCACAGGCTGTTATCACACTGAAGCAAACCCTGCTAGGACCCTACACTTGGATCCATCTCCACCTCGACACACTCACACACACACATACCTGCACCTCGACACACACAGATGTGCAAGGCGCGCGCACGTGTGTGCGCTCTTAGTGATAGGATTATAAATAGAGCCATGGACAGACTCTGTGAAAGGTGAGAACATCCAGCGGGCATTATCAGGGACAGACCAGCAGGTTTCTGTGAGTGTTTGTGTGTATCGGTATTTGTTTCTCTCTTATTTTCCGTGTGTGTGTGTGTGTGTGTGAGTGTACATAGGTTTATGTTATTGTTTTACTGAATTAATAAGACAGAGAGTAGTAAAAACGAACCTGCATGAAGTGTTGATGCTGCAGTTATCTAATAAAGGATGTCACTGCTAGATTTGAGTCAAGTTCTTCATTTGTGTTTGAGGGAAGCAGCTGCTTTAACAAACAACCTAATTCAAGTTTCAGAAAGGCTGACTGTAAATATAATATTTTGTAGTGTGTAATTATTTTAAAAAATATATTGAAGTTACTTTAGTGTCACTTCAGCTCATCAGCCCTTCAGCACCATGGACAGCTCCCACACTGAAGACAGTCATCTATTCACAGGCAGGACTGGTTCAAGTCAGATTGCCAGTTTAAACATGTAGCAGAGGCTCATCGGCTCCCTGCTGGTGGAAAGTCGGCCCCTGTCGTATCCACAACTGCCATCTGAATAGTGTAGTTGTATTAAATTGGTAGAAATATAAATCGATGATACAGTGTCTCCAAAAAGTCACACACAGCTGATGTAAGTTTGTAATTGTATTATGTTCTTATTAAATTTGGCAAATCAAATCAAAGTCAAAACAACAAATTTCATCAAAATAAACAAAGGGCCGTGATGAAAAGTTTTAATAGATAATCAATCACCAAAAACTTCATGATGAAATGCCAGTTTAATTCTAGAAATGCATACAGATAGAGGGGGGCTGTGGCGAGGCTAAATGAATGAAGCATGGTTCTCCAAGGTAAACGTAGAGTATGTTTAAAGGTGACTTGTTTCTCACTTAGTTTTTCCAGTAAGCTGTTACACTGAAGTTGCAGTTTTTGCATTTATTACAGACAATGTGTAAAATAAACCCTACAGGAGTTTGCAAGCATAAGATGTGTATGTGTGGATGTTGCAGGCTTGAAAATATTGTCATGTACAAAAGGGGTCCCCGCAGGAAAGGTTTAGGAACTATCTCCTCAAAGTGAGCCTTTCATTTCTACAGAAGAAGCAGGTCCTCTCACAAGGAGTCCATCATGTAGCACACCCACATTTCTACAGTAGCCCAGAGCAGACAAACCCAACGCTGGCTCTAGAGAGGACCTTTACCAGACACCACACGGTGAAATGAGGGGTGTTCAGTTTGTTGCAATCTGCAACCACACTGCTATACGCTACTCAATCCTCCACATTACACCATGAATAATGCCACAGTTGAAAACAACCAATCATTTCTTTTAAGGATGATCAAATGCATTAATCAAGATTGAAAAAATGAAAATAAAATCCCGCCTGTTCAGTGACAGCTGGGCAGCAGGACTTTTTTGTTCCTATAATTTAATGTAACATAAATATACAACGTTAAGGTGTCTTAGTGAAAGTCGATCCGTTCTCACACAGCAGAGAGATACAGTCAAATGCATTATACATTGACTGTTTAAAATGACCGCTGCTGAACCACCCACATGCTCGCTTCCCATTGCTAATGCCTTCATTTGTACTGCATATTGTATGTCCTGCGTTAAAATACTGTGACTTTGAAAATGCATTTAAAAGCTAAGGCACTGGCTCAAGGTGATTCGTCTAATCACTTACCATGTTCTTCGGCGGGTGTTACCGCTCACACACAGACACACACACACACACACACACACACAAAAGCATATAATAACACACAAGTATTAACAGACGGACATGTGCACAGGAGATCACCAGGCGCGCACACACCTGATTCCACTCACACTCAGAAACGCGCCCAGTAGAATAATAGAAGACCTTTTGCCGCCTATTCTATGTATTTATTATAAAACACAGACCCTCAGTTTGAAAACCAAAACAGCTTGACCTCTCCTCTCCACCCCCTTCCTCCTTACCTTCCCTCCCTCTTAACTAACTACCTGTAGTATATGGTTCTCCACCACCACCACCACCATCACCACACCTCCTCTCGCTGGGTGAGTGCGTATAATTCAGTGCCTAATAAGGGTGGATATGCGACGCCTCGCTTTGGGGAGAGGGGATAAGGCGAGAGGAGACGGGTGAGGAGGAGGGCCTTGGACTTCACCCTGTCTGCATTCAAAGAGGTGATGCACACCAACTCAGCCTCCCCCACACCCACACACCACTATTTTACTCCCTGGCTCTTTTTTTCTTTTACTCCCTCGCTGCAGTCCTTAACAGACCACACTTTCCTGCAAGTGGAAGGTTAAACACCTGAATTGAACTCTCTGAGACAGCGTGAGGGACGGAAAAAGGGTTGTTCTCCCATGGATTTTTTTCTCATGGTCTTTTCACACAATTTTTACATATTGCCTTTGAGATTGGCTGACAGAAGAAAACAGGAGAAGCTTGAAATAATATTTTTTAAAAGACAGGAAAAAGGAAACAAAGGAAATAAAAGCTGCTTAATTATGAAAAAGACAAACTAAAAAATTTAGAATTAAATAAAGTTAAGATTAAATAATTGAAAAAGATGTAAACCACAAAGATGAAGAGACAAAATGAGAAAGTGAAAAGCATCAAACACCAAAAAAGAGCACTTTTCAAATGGGTTTTGGTTCAGAAAAGAAGTGTGTATTGAACTGGTCGACGCCCCGACATCTTTTCTGGTGTTCTTTAGTACCATTGTTGTTAAGAGTGTAGATAACAGTTTTTGTTGATACTCCATTGGGGTAGAAGAGGTCAGGAGTACATTAGCTGAAATATATCTACTGTCAGAAAGAGAGAGAAAGAGAGAGAGATAGAGAGGGAGAGAGAGACCCTAGCTGGCAGCAGTGCTGTCTTTTCACCCCTAATTCTTTCCACCTTGTTAGGCACTCCGCCGTGGGCCGGGCGAATATAAACACCCTGGCAGGAGAGACAGGGATAGAGCGGCAGAGGGGGAGAGGCAGTCAAAAGGGTATATATGAATAGCAGAGGGGAGGGAGGAGAGAGGAGGGGAGAGAAAATGATGCAAATAACGGTATGGAGGGGAGGATGGGCAACCAATGATATACAGACTGTAAAGGTATGGTGAGAAAATGTAAGGTAAAAAGCAACATCGGAGGACAGCAGTCATTTAATGGCTGTATGTAGAGATCAGAAAGGAAAAAGTCAGGAAGAGAAGAAGCAGACGCAGATTTGTTGTATTTTCATTTTTTTCCCATCATCTTGCATTTTTCTTTAGAATGAAATACTAAACAGAAATCAAAGCTCACTTCTAAAAGATAAAATGAGCCAGTAACATAAACCTTAACCTTGTGCAGTGTTTCAAATAATGTCTTTCTCTGAGTTGCCCGTAAGCTTGTATGGAAAACGGTAGCTACACTGTGAATTTTGAAAGTTGACTTCACTTTTAAAAAGTCAGGAAACAGATTACCACATAAAGCAGACTATTACTTTTCTTTTGTACAAGCTAAAAAGTTTTAACAACTTAAAATTCTTAGTCTGCTTTAGTTTGAATTTTTAGGTTATCGGTGTCCTCGATTTTTCTGTAAGTAAAGTCACTTTGTCAGGTTTCACAGTGTACTGGTTGAAAGATTTCTTTGGGAGAAGGGACAGCAGAAATCATAGAAAATGTGAAAGCTTTCGAGTCAGTTGTCAAAAGGTTCGCATACTGACGTAGAATTCAATTTACTTTGAAACGTTGAGGTTTACGATCTGATATCAGCGTGAAACCTGCACCCTGAAAATGTGGTTTTGGATTATTCTTCTTAAGTTACCTTTACCAACAGAAAGTAAGTCTCCAGAATTTTCAGAGTTCACAAAATTGTTTTGTACAGGGACTGAATGAGGCCTTCTGCAGCATTTGACAAAATATGATGCCCTAAATGTCATTAAAGACACATATAAGAAAAATGTCACTGGTTTTGGATCCATCATTAGCACTGTTATCATATCCAGTGGCAATATCCTGGACATGATCTAATTTTGATGCTAAAAGATTGATTGTCACATACACCTTGAGTCACCATGTTTTTAATGCCATCGAAACACAGTGTTACCCACTGTGTTTCGATGGCATTAAAAACATGGTACAATGTTAATTAATTAGTGATGGTTTTTCAAAACGGCGAGAAAGGGACCTACACATGAACTCTGAGCTTGTAAGATATTATTTTCTATAACCGACTCTCTCTTTCTCTCTCTCTGTCTCTCCCTCGCTCATTCTCTTTCTGTGCCACCCGTTGTTGCCCCCTGGTCGTGTGCTGGTTGTCGTGCAGACTTCGGCAGTATGGCCGTGGCGACAGAGACAGGAGCAGATGTGACTCTGGTTGCCGGGCGTTTGGCAGGAGCACTCATCGTCACAGTGATGGAAATGCAGCTGGACGGCACATCATCTGTAGCTTTGCGAAGAGAGGGGTGTGTACGTGTGTGTGTGTGTGTGAGTGTGGATGGTTGAGGGGAGGATTGGCATTGGTTGAACTCCCCTCACCCAACAGCACACGCACACACACACACACACACACACACACACACACACACACACACACACACACAATCACACAGAGTGACCACACGTGCCCTAGAGGGACTGCAAGTGCACAGCCAGTAACCAGACAAGACGGGGGGTGATGTGTGTGTGTGTGTGTGTGTGTGTGTGTATGTGTGTGGTGTGTGTGTGTGTGTGCAAACCAGGCAGCAAAAAGTGCCGTCAAACATACAAGATGTCTTTTTTCTCCCACTCTCGCTCTCTGTCTCCTCCATTTCTTGGGGTATTTTCTTCTATTATGGTCTCTCTGTCTGCTAAGTTGGAGACAAATGGCTGTTTGGGGGCTAAATGTTTGAACTTGAGCAAGGAGACCCAAATTGACACACTTAAGGAAAACAGAGTCCTGAGGACAGCGGAGGGAGAGAGAGAGGGAGCAGAGAGAGAGATTACAGATGGAGGCATTACTCAAGACATCTGTAATGTGTACACACCACCAAAGAAAACAAACATAAGAACTGGCCAGCGGACATAAACTGCTGCTGCGCGCATCACTCCATTTTCCCCCGCAAACCTCCTTTTTTTCTATCTCTGGCAAACATTTTCTTTGTCACTCGTCCAAGTGTTTACCACAAACTTTTAGGAACGGAAATAAATACACACCGTTTAAATGATACCTTCCCGAAATAAAATGTTGTGTTTAATTTTGAGATCTGCATCAGAATTATAAAAGGGTGAATGAAATATTTGGTGGACACTTTTTTTGATGTGAAACCCAGAAAACAAGCTTGTGTCCATTTGTGCATGTCTGTGTGTGTGTGTGAGAGAGAGAGAGAGAGAGAGAGGGAGTTTCAGGGAGATTATGAATGTTACCTCATAACATCCTTTGTGCTTGTGTTATGCATGTGAAAGAGATGTAAAACTATGCTTGTGTGCAAACGAGTGTGTGCTATCCTTTGTGTGAGTGTGCGTGCATGTGTGTGTGTGTGTGTGCCTGTCAGGGGTGTGTACCACAGCGGTTTGGCAGTGGTCTGACATTTCCTGCTCTGACATCTTGTCTCAGTTCATCTCCCCTGCCAGTGGATGGACTGAAGCCCTGGAGGGACACACTGGCACCAGCGACGCAAACTTGTCTTTTCGTCAGCACCAGGGAAGAGCTCTCCAGTACATTAGTCACAGACACACACACACACAAATGCAGACATACATAAGGTGTTTTTTTTTTCTTCTTCATACTCCTCCTTTTTGATGTGAAATGACACAGTGACTGTGAAGTGCAGACTGTCAGCTCTAATTTGTGGTTATTTAATGATAAATTTGATGAACGGCTATGAACTGAAGCAATTCATTTCCACTTCCACTGTTTACCTTATATCTAAAGAATTACATATTCATGTTTTTAATGTCCTCCCATCACACATATAATTAAAAGACACGTTAAAATATTAGTAACACACATCTCTATATAACGACTAACAGAAGCCTAAAAAATTATCAGAGGATTTAATGGGATTTAAACACTTCTCCACATCATCAACCAAAACTGAACATTAAAAACTTCATAAACATAGGAAAAATGAGATGTCAGCTTGACAAATATAGGATTTATTACAGAGATGTTGTAGTGGATTGCGTTAGAGTGCAAGCACACCTATACAATCTGACATTGCGGTTGAAACACTTATTTAAGTATATAAACAGTCCAGTGTTTAGGATTTAGAGGAATCTATTGGCAGAAATGGAATATAATATTCATTAGGGTGTAATTCACCTGAAATAAAAATAAAAAAATGTTTGTCTTTGTAACTTCAGAATGAGCCTTATAGATCTAGAGGGTCTTTTTCAATGGAGTACACCATGTTTCTACATTGGTTTCTACCAATCACTGAAACTAGAGAGGGCCCTTCAGGGTTTCCATGAGTTTCGCGGTCACTGTAGTTCCTTATTTACACTTGGAATGGGAGGGTGAGGCGAGGGGTGTTCAGTTGGTTGCAATCAGCAGACTCACCGCTGGATGTCGCTAAATCCTACACACTGGAGCATATCATATCGACATAGAGAGGAGGGAGGGGCACGCTGACTGCAAAACGGACAGGAGGTAAGTTAAAATGACGTCAACGCTTATAACAGCTTCAACCTCATGGTGGGGTAGACGAAAAGTCAGGAGAACACCAAAGTCATTAGGATGCTCTGTCTTAGGGGCTGTCCGAAACTGTCCGAAACATACAAAACAAGAGCAAGAACAAGAACATGTAACCTCAAATGAAAATACACATTTCAGCTCATGGCCTAAAGAAGCCCGTGAGGCAAACAAGAGCCACGCATTTACACTTTTTGTCAATTCTTTCGTAATTATCGTTGAATTCATTGTGCACAGTAAAATCAGTCACCACGGATGTAAGTCACAACACCAGACAAGTTGTCAAGTCCAAAAAGTCGGAAACATGTGTTTTAACATCCATGCTAGCGTAGTCAGTTGTCAGCCTGATGCCATCTCTACCAGGCGTGCCATCTTCACTTATCCCCTTCCTCTCCCAGGCTCTGCCATCTCTACCTCCGTTCCCCTCATCTCCCGAGTCTCCTACAATCTTTACGAGGCTCAGGAGAGCTTTGACATTCCTAAATGAAAAGGCTCTCTTTGCAGCACCGCAACAGCTGACGATTTATGACAACGAGGCCTCGCTGGAATCTTAGCTGCTGTCAGCCAGCATAATGATGTTTTGATATAAAGATGATTGGTGGGGCTGCATGCGCCGCACTGTGCATCAGGCCCGCGTATGTGTGTATGCGCATTTGTGTGTGTGTGATTGGGTGATTTAAGGTGGACACTCACGCGTCGTTTACTTGTTGTTGTCTATTGTTTAGCTGTTTACTCCTTCGGTTGCTTTTTTTATTTGATTTTTTTTTTTTTTTTCAACTTGACATTTAGAGTCCCCTTCAACTGGGCTCCCCCCTCTCGCTCTCGCTCTCTCTCTCTCGCCGTTTAGTTTTCCCGCCTTTGCTTCTCTGCCTTTCTCTCTTTCTATTTATTGGGTTTTATCCAAATCAAGTCTATCTCTGTATAGATCTGTTATGTTTTGGATCATACACGTCTATCTCTGTCCTCATTCACTTGTCGTTCGCTCCTGTCACTTCGGAGCAGGCCTATTTTTTTTTTTTTTAACTTCCTCTTTTTCCTTCTTCTCACTTTCTACTCCACACATGCTCACACACACCTCCCCCAGCGCCCCGTCATAGGTGACAGGCGTATAGTTTGCTATAGTTTCTATTAGAGGACCATTGCATGCTTGAGGGCCCCCACAGATTGGTTACATTTTGTTCGGCGGGGCATTAGTGGGCCCCGTCGAAGGGCCCCATCATCATCAGTGTGTCTGCCATCTTCCGGCGGTGATCTATGATTCGCCCATCAGACGTACATAAATCAGAGCGCTAAAAGGATTTCTACTCTACCCCGCAACCCCCCTCCTGTTAAATTTATGCTGCCGTAAAAGAAAGGAAAATTAGTCATTGAGGAGACCCCCCCTTCTGTCTTCCTCTATCTCTTTCCCCTCTCTCCACGCGATGTGTAGCAGTAAAAAAAAAAAAAAGAAGAGGAAAGGCAGGGCGAACAATCGCATGCGGCGCCCATCATCCCCTCCTCTCCTTCCTCCTCCCCCTCCTCTTCTCTCTAATATCATCATTATCAGAATCGTAAAGCGAAAAATAACACGCCGGAGAAAAAAAAAAGAGTTGAGGATGAAGGTTTCGAGAGGGGTGAGCGTATCCCCTCCAACCTCTAATCCTTCTTCTTCTTTTCCCCTTCCTCCCTCCAATCATCTCACACACACTCATTCAGCCTACTTGAACATGTTAAGGGTTAATAATTAGTCCACAATATCCAAGTGTGTGTGCTCATACGCGGTTGCATGTGTGCGTGCTTACAAACATTTTTTTTTCACAATGTGCATGTGCTCTGCGAGTGTGTTTGCCGGTGTTTGTGTGTCTCCACTGTTGAATGCAAATCAGTGAGTCGCCCATGCAGAACGCCTTTCAAATCCCATCGCCGCTCCGCTCTGCCCTTCCACTCCCAGAATGCAGTGCAGCAAGGCAGACAGGTAAGGAGTACGGGCAGTGCGTTGTTGTGGGTGACTGGTTATGTTATTGGCCCACAATCTACTCATTAACTTCCTGCTTTCCTCTCTGTCTATCACCACCGTCTCTCCATGAGAGGTTTGTCTGTCTGTCACTGCGGATTGTTGTGTATGTAAATATGTCTCCCCGTCCATCACTTCATCGTCTCCTGCTCTGGTCTTTCTCATGTCACCTCTCTCTTGTCTTCCTGTCTCCAGCTTTGTATTAGTAATCCTTGCTTCTCTGCTGAGGCATATTTATAAGCCTTTGCATATTCCTCTGAGCTCTGTGCTTCATTACTGGTGTCACAGCTGCTCTGTCACACAGTTGCTGGACTCGCATCCGAGAGGAAGAAACTACAGAAAATTAACTAGATAAACTGCAGTTTTATTACAGATGCAGCTGTTTCGAGAGGCATCCTGGTGACACAAGAGGCCGCTCGGCAGGCTCATACCTCATTTTTGTAATGGTGCAGGCTAAAAGTCATCAGCTTGTGGCTTTAATCACATATTTCCTTCCATGATATAGATACTGTAAGAGTGTAAATACTTATTTTTAATACTGAAGGCATGGAGCTGACCGCAATGTTTGCCTGATGTTGTCATGTATTATGTATCCCAGCAAAAATGTGGATACACACCTCCCAGTAGTGTAATGTAACTAAGTAAATCAACTCAAGAACTGTACTTAAGTACAATTATAAGATACTTTACTTGAGTATATTCCTTTTATGCTACTTTTCACACACTTTCGACTCTTCTACATTTATTAACAGCTGTAGTTCAAATAAATCATAGAAAATATAATGAACTGTTAAACATTCAATTAAGCCACCAGTATATAAAACAAGTAAAAACCATTTTGGTGTTTAAGAATACTTTTACTTTCATACTTTTTATTGTAACTTTAGAGTATTTCTATTTCTATTTCTCCTTCAGTGTTTAATTTATGTTCTTGTGCATGTAAAAGGTCTTGAAAGTTAAAAAGAAGGTCCTCTCTCCCACAGAAAACACTGCTCCTGAAACGCCTCGTCAGTAGTCCCACCTTTAATTTTGTGACTTTGTGACATCACACTACAACACCATGTCATACACTTGCATAATTTATGCCCAGCAGCTAGTTTGGCATGTAAGAGCTGATTTTGCACAGCTGCTCTGTTGTTGTGAGCGGTGTTGGCTCAGGCGTGTGTGAGCTGACCAATCACAGGAGACTGGGTATTCAGAAGGGGGGGGGGGCCTTAAAGTGACAGGAAGTAAAACAGAGACAGAGGGGGAATACAGTGCTGCTGCAATGGACAGTAGTAACACACAAGGAAACTGATGCGTTCATTCAGCATTAAAGCATGTAAAGCTATTCTTGTACAAAAAATAACATAATATGTATCCTTTAAATCATGTTATTGCTATGTTTACTTAGTAAAAGATCTGAGGACTTTCTTCCATCACTGATGCCTCCGAGGACCAAAAAGGACCAACAGCTATACTCTATACTGTATCCTCTGAGCAGATGAGAGGCCACACAGTATAAAGAAAACAAATACAACAGGTAGTTCTAGTTAAGGAATACAACTGGCCCAATAGATATTCAGTGTGTGTATGTGTGTGTGTGTGTGAGTGTGTGTTCACCCAAACATCAATAGATCCACTGCAGGATCCAAATTGCTTAACAAGCTGCCAATTAGGCCTGCAGTCAGCTGGCTGGATCAACACACACACACACATGCACACACATTCCCCAATTGTCATTTCTAGAGCCAATTACACAAGTGAATTACTCTCTTACAGACCATGTGTGTGATTCTGTGTTTGTGCTACAGAAAGAAGAAGAAACGAAAAGTGACAGCAAGGGAAAAAGCTTCTGAAAACTGAAAACAAATATTCATCTAAGCGACTGATTTTGTGCAGTGAAGAGTCTTATCTGTCTCTTTCTGAGCTTTTGGCACTCGGTTTGTAACTTAAACTGGGAACAAGCTGAAAAATCTCACTTATGACTAGCTGTAAAAATGACCTATTCAGACTGATTTTGTGATTGATTAACTACTGCGTTAATGTGCAGCAATAACAGGGAAGAAAATATAAACATCTGACTATAGGCAAGTTGTTATTTTAATTATTTTGAATGAAAATAAAACTGTAATTCTCTTCGAAGAAACTGGCTACAGAGCTGCCACATCCATCCGTCCACCCTGCCAAGTTAAATAAACTGAATACAATACAGCAAATCGATGGATAATAGGTGAATAATGGGCAATGATACACGTTCTTAAGTGACATTTTCATGCAGTCAATAATTTCCTCCGTATCATTTTGGGTAATCAATGATAATTTAGAGTGGCAAGGTGTCTTGTTGTGTTCACCAAGCACCGAATGACAGTTTGTCCTCTTTTATCCTCGCTCGTATTTCCTGCAACTCTTCACCGCATAACATCACACTCAGAGGGCCAGCCACTAAAAATGCCATTAAATAATCAATAATCTTTCAAATCATATAATGCGCTGGTAGATCATAATGTGTCACTGAAGACTGCCAGAAAAGAAATGATACCTTTGACATTGACATTTTTTCAGATTTGTGTCATAATCACATTATAATCTTATCGATAAGTATCAGCAGGTTAATGGGGAACTATTAAACAACAAATATTGTTTATAGTAGGAAGAAGGCAAAGAAATATTCTCATTAAATTAAAAATAGTATATTGATTAGGCATTATTTCCACATATTTGGTGAAATTAAGAGATTCAGTGATAGGCATTGAACATATGTTGACAGAGAATGAAAATGAAACGGACAAAGAGAAATGCAGAAAAGCAAGATTGAAAATGTGAATGAATGAGTTCTATTAAAAAACTTGTTTTCGTATGTTGTTGTTGTCATTATTATCATGTCTGCTCCAGTACAAAGGTACAGACTGTAAGCTGTCGTCACTGCTGCTGTACCTTTTAGGTGAGAGTGAGCGAGAGAGCAGTGTTAACTTATGTCAAGGCTCTTTGAATCAAGACAAGGAGACGGAGACTGCGAGAGGGGAAAGGCTTCTTCTCGACTACTTGTAGTAATCCTGTCTTTGTATGACGCTAATCATATGTAAATCCGCGTTGTAAAGTGATTTGGTTTTCCTCGTGTTTGAAATAATTACACAGGCTGCGCGTACGCAGGAAAACCTCTTCAGTTTCAATTGGTACATGGCTTTTCTGTTGTCACTGCAGAGGAGTAAACTCGCTGGTGTCTTAATCCACCAGACCTGCCTGTTTACCAACAACAAGAGAATAATATCATTGTCATTGTCAGACACACTTATTGTTCATTTGACTCAATCAGGTTTGGGAAGGTTACTTTGAAGATGTAGTTCATTGCAGAATACTGATTACCTGCTTAATACCAGCTTATTTCAACTCCACTTTCTGATTACTTCTCCACTTACGTTAGAACTGCTCTTTAAAATGTGTAATAAATGGACATCTATCTTAGAATGTACCACTGTATAGGATTAAATAAATCACACCGAGCTTGAGTACTAACACGGTTTACATAATATATAAGATATTTCCTGGCATAATGAGCAAAAACTTCAGCTGTTGATGAGTCCAATAAAGATTTATTTATTGGACAGATTGAAAAAAGTTTTGTTTAATCCCAGAAGTCATTAAACGTCTGAACAGCCACAGTATAAGAAATGCTCAATTTAACTTGACGTGTAGATTAATAAAAAACATGACTTTTTCTACATAATGCGCTTTTGTGGTGTTGGATATTGTTGGCCCGCTATTCATCCAACATTTTTGTATTTTTAGCTTGTTTTTATGCATCTGAAGTGCTCGTGTTAACAAACCTGCATGCCTTGAACCACCCTTTGAGGGATGAATAATGTTTTGAACTGAATTAAATTTCCCGAATAAATAAGTGAAACATTTTAAACCATATTTTAAAGTAAGTCAGGGTGATGCACAAGAAATATTAGAAATCAGAGGAAAATAAGCACAAAAATAGGATGTGAACTCACCCTTTAAACACACTCTGTGAGTGAGATAGTTGGTAAAGTGTATGAATTTGGTTCATGTGTTGATTAAATATGTTTTATTTTGAAATATATATAATGTAGGACAAAGGCAGACAACTGGTTGTTTTTCTTTGATGCTGCTGTAGTTTTAAGTTTGTCCAGCTCTGCAAAAAGAAACACACATTACACTCTGTAAGGAGAGGTTTAGAGGATGTTTTTGTGTGCTTTGATTTTGCCAAACCAACAGAGTAGCTAAGTTTTGTGAGCGTGTGTTTGCGTGAGTGTTAAGAAATCCCGGCTATGCATGAGCGTTTGTTTGTGCTTCTGTGTGAAGGTGTGTGGTGTGTGAATTGCTTCTGTGCGGGGACCATATTAGATGTAACACCCGCCGCCCAAAATCGACAGGATCTTTTTACACCTTGCGATTAGAGAACCGACTGACATGGAGCTGTGTTTGTCTTTGTGTGTGTGTGTGTGTGTGTGTGAGAGAGTCTGTCTGATCATTAATGTGTAAATACAGGTTTGTGCACAAAAATAAATGAGGATATTAGGCAGAGAGACAGGGAGATGGTATTACAAATAAACAAAATACAAAAGAAGACAGAATAATATGAAGAAAATGAAGATGTGTAGAGAAAAATCAAATAGCTATAACAGAGAGAGACAAATAGAAGAAGATACCGAGTCCTGTAGGGGGTGTGACAGAAAAAGTGGACGAAAATGAAATAAGAAAATCAGTCAATCAGGAGCAACATTTTATAAAACAGAGGATGGGGGATGGAGAGAGGGCGTGATGAGAAGGAATGCAGAGATTGTGCATGGGGTTGTGTCAGTGGTGTGGGGATGGCAGGAGGGAGAAGCCAAGTTCATACACATTAACACACACACACACACACACACACACACACACTCAGGGTGTGGCTTTTATTTACCTGTGAGAAAAAGGCTTATCCGGCCCACAACTGTGAGGCTAAAGAGAGGTCTGACCTCGTCTCCTCTCCACTCCTTTTCTTCTCCTCCTCCCTTCTTCTCACCTGTGGCTTGAGTGTGTGTGCATGAGTGTGTGTTTGCTTAGTAACGCACCAAGGGCTCTAACCTGTGACCTGGAGCACATGGCACGCACAAATGATTCACAATCTTCTCTGTGTGGCGCTGTTGAAAGGTTTTGTCTTCTATAACTTTGTTCAAGGAGAAAAGATTTCAGTCCATACCCCAGTGGACAATGGGAATGCTGTGACTGAAGTCTGAGAAATGTATACAACAGATGGTTTTCTATCAAGACACTGGATACTTTATTAGTTTGACGGTGTGGGTAACCAAACATAAATACAACAACGTTAGTGCTACTGACATATGGTACATTCAGTGAGACACACGGGTGGAAAAATTGTCCCTTTTTGAATTGTTTGGTGGCAACATAATGATGCTGATAAGATGAATAAACATTTTCAACATCCTGACTCAAAGTATTAAATTTAATTAGACTAAGTATATGAAGTGTCTTGGGGTTTTTCCACTGGCACCTTTGGCCGTGCCAAGTCAAACCAAGCTGTGCCAATTTGCATTTCCAATGCCAGTTGTAACGCACCGAGTTGGGCCGAATCGAGCGGCGCCAAAGCACACCTTAAAAATGGTACAAGGAAGAGTTGGTTGTGAAGTTTAACAGTTTAACCCTAACTTACCAATATTGCCGTCCTTTTTAGCTCATTTAATTCTTTGGCCAGTCTAAAAGGAATTGGTCTGACATATGTGTTTGAATTGTATGGTTACACAAAGAGATCCATTTTAGATACAATGATGAAATCAGGTGCAAAATCACACTTCTGCAGACAAAAAAACATCTTAGTGGTGCTTCTGCTCACATCAGACTGGTCCAACGGGTCCATGTATCCCTATCGACAGGATGACACTATTCCTCTGTGCATTTCAAAACCATTCCAGAGTAAAAAGATTTTTTTTTTTTTTTTAGTTGTTGGAAGCAGACACAAAACAGTTGTCTCTCATGTCAAAGCGAAAAATGTTTTGTTGACCCATCCATCCACCCTGACCTCCCACCTATACACCGACTTTACCACCTGGCTTCCTCCTTTGTTCCCATCGTAATTACTACGTAAAGCCCCTAGAGAGTTTGGTCTCTTGCAAGGACAATAAATGTTTGTTTCTCTTTTTGTTCTTAATGTTCATTATCACATTTTTGACCCACAAGTTACTTTGCCTGCAAATGAGAATTAAGTCCCTCCCAGACACCCATACTTATGACAGTATATTGGTATATTTGGCACGTGAACTCCTACTAACAAAAAGAGCACCAACACATCTGTCACTCTTTCAATTAAAATTTACAGGTTTTAATTTTGACCTTAAATGACTCAGTGTCATAGTGTGTCATATATTGTGAAAATATGTTTTCACACCACAGAAAAATGACATTTGTGTGTAGCTTTTGAAAACTACATTTAGCTACGGATGTATTTTTGAGTGGGAAATTGCAGTTGGCAAAATTATATAGAGTCTGAACACAGTTTTTCAAATTCTGTTAATAATGTTGTGCAAAGAAAAAAAAAGTAGTAAACAAGGTAAGAAAACAGGGAACAATTAAAGAAACAAAGAAATAAAACAGATAACTGCTCCAGCAGTGTGAGTGTCGAGTACTGTCCACGCTGTCACTCTTCTTCTTCTCTGCCGCCTTTATTCCCTTTCTTCCCTTTCATGTTTCTCTGTCTCCGTGTCTGACTGTAGGGGCAATTGTGTGGCCGGCAGTGACAGATGTGCTGTATCGCTGCTTCTCTGCATGAAAGGAGAAAAAAAAAAAATCATGTCTTGTCCTCCACATGTCTGCTCTCTTTTTAGAGCTACTGAGGTCTTGGCCCCATTACACTGATTTACACACACGCTCTCCCTTTCTGTCGCTCTCTGTGTGTCTCTCCAAGTTAATAGCAGAATGCAGATGAGCACTTTTTCACAAGGAGCCGGCTGACTGCGTGAAGCATATATATGTGTGTGTGTGTGTGAGTATGTGTGTGTACGTGTGTGCATGAGTCCTTCTGGCCGAGGGGATGAGAGGGTAGTGACAGGGGTCTTGACATGCTAAAGAGGCAGAGTAAATGGGTTTTTCTAAAGCAGTAGAGGAAATATCACCGTTTTATACCAGGCCAATTTATGTCCCCTTATCTCTTCCTCAAACATGTCACTTTAGCTACTGCTGAATGGTAATTACCACTCTCTCAACACTCAGTCACTCCCCAACACACACACAGACACACACACACACACTTAGAGAAACAGACACGTCTTTAAGAACACATTTAAGTGCACACACGTAGGCCGGATGAATAAGTACACTCATGCGCATTCTGGGTAGATAAATGTTGTCTGTGCATATAACACGCACACACATCACACACGTACCTTTTGGGATTACACACACACACGAGTCCGAGTGCAAAAAGAAACACACATACACACTATTACTGTATGGAAAACAGGCAGGTATTTGGACACACTCTAATGTTTTAAGGTTTATCCGTGTGTGTGCGTGTGTGTGTGGGTGCGTTTGTGTGGTGCAGACATGCTGTGAGGTCCGCTTCATGCGTTTCAGATGGCCTCACCAATCCGTTAATCCACGTAAATAGCCATTCATGACAGACACACACACACACACACACACACACTCACACACACACACAGGATAAATAGCCATTTATGCTCATCTCATTCTAATTCTGATGGCCCTCCCTACCCTATAAACTGTCTCAGGAATTGGATCGCCCTAGGCAGATTATGATTATGGTTATCAAAAAATCACATCACAGATTGCCTCGGCGCTCTCTCTTCCTCTTTGTTTTTTCCTCTGCCCCGCTCTGTGTCTGCTTGTGCAGAAACCTTTCGTGTCCCAAGCGTCAACCGCTGACTGGAGGAACACACAGTGTCAGATTTCACCATCAAGTTTGATACATTCACTGGTAAGGAGGATTGCCGAGTTAATGTTAAGTTTCTAATCCAGTGTGGTCCTAAACAGTCCTGTACATAAAGGAAATCCCAAACTCTGACAGAGATTTATAAATTGAATTAGCCTGGGAATGTAAATCCTGACTCTGCAGATGATAGATGGCTCAACACTGCTCCAAAGGTCTGAGGTTTAGACTTATTCTACCCCTACATGACAGCAGGAGAAGCATCTTTTCCCTCTTTCTCTCACTTTTTACATAACAGATGAGTTAGTGTCTTCATTAGCAGCAGGCCGGGCCACGTTAATACTGAACACAGCTGATGCTGCCTGCATAAATAATGTCTCAATGAGGTTCTGCAAGCTGATTAACCAGAAACCGCGGAGTACTCACCTGCCAGTGACACGCTACAGCAGCCATGTTGGCCATGTGTTTACCACGTTTACTTGAGTGTTTTTCTGCTTGGATGCATCGCAGATTTTGAATGGATGGAACGGCCATTCATACACAATCAATAATTTTGAGTAATTAAGCAACATTAATGTCAGGTACCCTGTGGTAACACGGCCTCCATGAATCACTTTATAGGGAAAGTGCATATGCGATCACCATGTGTTTTAGTCACACAAACTCAAGGTTGCTTACCCTAAAGACTTCTAAAATATATTATGACTAAACAGACATTATCCCTTAAAATCAGATCTGCTTGACACACTCCTCTCAACTCATGCATAATAAAGATACATTTTCACAGGACACAGTAGGAAAAGCACAGGTGTAAATAATAAAATAAATCAGGGCTGAAATCCACTTAGGAGGAAACTTATAGAAGACAAGTTTAGATAATCGTTAATCTCATTGGTATACCTTTTAAAAAGTAAAAATGAACAAGTTGTCACTGTCGGTGGTTTTATTTCAGTTATTTCCTGTTTTATTTTGTTGCTTTTATCCTCATGTGTAATGCTTTGTTTTATGCTTCCTGTCTTTGTGTGTTTTCCTGCCTTTTCTATTGTCTCTTGCCATCGTGTCTCTTCTGCCTTTTCTCGTCTGTTCCCCAGTCGTGTTTTACTCCTTGTTTCGCACCTGCGTTTGCTGCCTTGTGTCATCCTGCTTTTTACTCGTTAGTTTTTCTCTTTATTTCTTGCTTTTGTACTTGCCCCTTTCTTGTCCGACTTTGTTATTTAGATTTCAGCATGGTTGTTACAGCTCTCTTTTTGTTTTTTACCCG
This sequence comes from Pagrus pagrus, assembly GCF_965226575.1. Taxonomy (NCBI): domain Eukaryota; kingdom Metazoa; phylum Chordata; class Actinopteri; order Spariformes; family Sparidae; genus Pagrus; species Pagrus pagrus. The sequence continues at coordinate 28,648,504 of NC_140185.1, read as the reverse complement.
CTCGTCTTGGTGTCTGAATTTTGGTCCCCAACTTTTGCTGAAACAAATAATGTAATTTTGTTAATAATACAGGAATTCATTATTAGACTACTTTTTGTAATTCCAGAGCAAAACCAACAGCAAGTGAAAATTAGGAAGTTTGGGTTTCCTGTTCAATCTTGCAGAATATTTAGATGTTTATGTTTTGTGGCTCGTAATAACCAGGGTTGGTCAATTTAACTGTTTGTCTGGAGAAATAATCTCATGCTGTTGCAAAAACAGCAGTGATTCCTTATGAGCTGCTCACACAACAACCAAATTGCAGCAAAAACCTATGCTTCAACAAATTATGGTTCGATATTGAATATCAGAATTGTCATTAATTTATGAAGTTACTGCTTATCCACAACCTTTAGCTGTTCAACTTCATGTACAGCACACAAATCCACATTGTAACACAACTTTTCTGAGTGGACAGCCTCATTATGTAACCATTTCCAGAATAAATTCAACAAAAAATAAAATGTGTTTGACCTATAATTTGTGTCGGGCTCTGCAACAGCTTCCTTTCTTCAGTTTAGGCAAATTTTTCATTGACGTGTCGGCGTGTCTCTATGTGTGTCAGCGTGTATTTGTGTCTGTGCATGCCAGAGTGTGTGGATCTGTCTGTGCATAAGAATGCCTGAGTGTGTGTGAATAGATTCTCTGACTATGTGTGTGTGTGTGTGTGTGTGTGTGTAGTTGTGGCCCGTGGTAGTGTGTGCCCCTCCTGACCTTGAGAACAGAGCGCCGAGTTGTCAGTCTGAGAGCTATAGCTAATGCTAATGCAGAGAGAATAGCCCCATAAAGTGCAGCTCTCTCATCCACTGCGGTTTGAAGTCTTTCACTTACTTGGAGGAAGAGCTGTCCAATGTCTCTTTTTGTTTCATTCTCTCACTCTTTATTCCCTTCCTGTCTTCCTGTAACTTTGGTCTCTTTTCTCTCCGTCTTCTTCCGTTTCAATCCATGTCTGTGTAATCTCTCTTTTGTCTTACTGTCTGTTTCTTTTTCTTTTGTTTCCTGTCTGTCCTCCCTTGACCCTGTTGAGTGTCTTCTCTGCTTTACTTTTAAAGCCTAACTTTCTGTGAAATATCTTTCTGAAGTGTACATGCATGCATATTTGTTTCCAGACCTCTGCACTGGAGGATTACAAATGCAATGAGCCCCCTGTTGTCGTATGTCCTCATGTCTCACCACGTAGCTAAATCTAACGTCTGTCTCTGTCCTCAAATGCAAGAAAAAAATGTGACTATTACTCCGACCTCTCTTTATGTCTCTTCTTCTGCTATTTTAAACACAGTCTTTCCTTCTCTTACACATCAGACTCTTTACAAACCCTCTCATTTCCACGTGCCAAAAGTTAAGTGAAGGTATTAAAAAGGGTGTTGACCCCTGAAAGAATTCCTCCCATAATAGTCTGCTTGGATATTTCAATTCACTCATTCTTCTTGGCTTCTTTCTTCCTTTATTTGTCTCTGTCTCTGTGTGTCTCTTACTAAAGCTGTAATTGCTCTTTTCTGCTTTGTGTTACCGCTGCTGGTCTTGACACTAAGAGACACAATGCACGCCTCAGAATGGAAGAACTGTAGAATTAAACTACAGCTGTGTGTCCATTGAGTGCTGGACTGCGAGGAAGAGGAGAGAGACAGTAATAGAATATCAGGGAGAAAGAAAGAGAGAAAGATGCCATATTGTGAGTGGGTATGCCCGGCAATCCTGTTAGAGACTGCGTCTATACTCTCGTTCTGTTTGATTGTATTTTCAGAGCAGCCAGAGTGTCTTTCACTGAGAAACTCAAAATTTAATTTGGGCCCATTGTTTAGTCTGCTTCAAATCCACAATCCTTAATTGTATGAAATGTGCTAAAGCCGTGATCCGTGATTGTGCGAGGAGCGAGTCAAATTATCTGGTCTGACCTGGCTTGGTTTTGTAAGGGCTGAACTCCATCTACAGACATAAAAAGGAGACTTGAGGCGCGTGTGTGCATCATTAAATGCAGCTATTATGGTGAGATAATACTATTGGCGCTCATGTGGCGTCTGCATATTGTGCATTGCTATGAGCCTGTAAGTCAGGCTCAGTAAAGTGCTGATAACTTTGGAGTGACATTGAACAGAATCTGTATAAAACTCGTGAAAGTGCCTGCTGGTTTTCGATATCCCACTGAATCTGATATCATTAATTAATTTGAGTTATTGTTGTTTTCTAAAGGCAATTTACAGCATTTCTGCTGTGACAGATAGTGTTGAGTGGAGAGTGACAGGAAGGGGAGAGGGTGTGGCATGCACTTAAAAGCTGCGAGGCTTTCAAACTCAGTGTTCCAGTTTTATGACACCTGTCTCTTGATTGAGAAAACTCTCACATAACTCACACTTTTCACTTAAAAATGAAGAAGAAAAGGAAAGCTGTCCATTAAATGTGTTATACTTTAAAGGTACGTTATGTAGATTTGGGGGAGACATTTTAATCAGAAGAGAAAGATCATCATTAATTGATTTTTTTTTATGCCTAAACAAACTAAATTTAAAAACTCTCTTCATTTGTATTAATAAATAAACAAAATAAACAAAGTGACCTCAAAGAAAAACACAATTTCATGCTGCCTTACTTGGCGGACCCTGCCAACCTTATTACCGGACCTTATTTTCCTCTGAGAACAGCTTGTTTATTCAGTTATGGAAAAATAAATATTTCTGAGTTTGTATTAAAACCTCATTAATATTGTAAATATTACAATTCCTACTACATGGTTCCCCTTAATTCGAGAAAGTAACTTTCATTAAAACAAAGCACTTTTTTGACTTAAAAACATCAACCTCTTTAAATTCTTTATTTTCTTCTGTGTGTGCAGATATGACTTCTGACAGTATTAAAACTATTAAAGTAGCCAGTTTGGCCCATTTTGATGTTATCACTGTATGTGACTGTGTGTGTGTGTGTGTTTGTGTGTGTGTTTCTTGACGTGATGATAGTGGACAAAGTGCTGGGAGCTTGAGCTGTCAACCTGTCACACACTGACAGATATGCTGCTCGTACACCGTCCAGGCGACGCCACATGGATGCACACACTGCATGTGTGTGTGTGTCTGTGCATGTTGGTCATATGCAGTCTAGGCATCGCCAGAATACCCAGGCACGTACTTTATACCCAAACTCCTGTATGTGTGTCACAGCGCGAAAACACGGTGACAGATAAGGCCTCTGATATATCATCTTTTAAATTTTTTTCCCCCACTTTTACTTGACCTGATATTTGACAATGACAGATAATATAGGAGTGACAGAAGGAGAGGGAAGAAGAGGGACGGTTAAACATGACAGAGGTCGTGAAATAAAGATCCAGAATGTTGAAAACGTGTTTTGGAAAGAAAAAAAACTATCTTTCTGTCAGCCTGATTAGTCGAAAATCAAATTTTTTTTCCTCCATATTTTATTTATTTACCTGTGTTGCCATTTGGTGATCTGTTAGAGTCACCATGGACACGGCAAACCCAAACACACACACACACATACACGTCCCTGATCTCATGTATGTCCAGTAGGTTGACAACACGCTGGTTTCCCTTTGGCTGAACCCTCAGAGCTGAGCATTCTGGGTAGAGCCAGGATTACCGACCGTCCCGGAGTGTGAGAGTGTTGTGTGTGTGTGTTTGTTTGTGTGTGTTTATAATGTGCGTCAACTTGCACAGGATCCTTATTTTTATAAGTGTTTGTCTTTGCACACAAACATATTCTTGCAGGAGAATGTTCACGTCTATCCTCTCTTCACAGTGATTTGGTGTGTAACTGTGTGTGTGTGTGTGTGTGTGTGTGTGTGTGTGTGTGTGTGTGTGTATGTGTGATTTTCTGTCTACGTGTGTGTGTGCACTGGCAGAACAGATGGCATCGGGCTGAGAGACCCAGTGTGAGGTGAGACATCTCCCACCGAACTCTTACGCACACACACACATTCGCACAGATCCATCATTAATATCATTATCATAATACTCTCAGCGCGTCGCAGCCTGTCTGTCACAAATATGATCACTCCTATCATTCTCGCTGTTACAATGTAATTATTTAACTACCTTTGTGTGAGGAATCATCCGCGCCTTCATTTGTACCTGCCACGGCGTTGTAAAAATAATTTGTTATTATCATTCATAATTGCCCTTTTTGTATAATTAATCACTTATACTGCTTTCATTACAGCCTGAAGAAATAATAAAGAACCAAATGTAAAGAGCTTATGTGCAGAGCTTCACTTGCTTGTTGATTATTTCTACCATTTTTCTTCTTCTTGTTTTATACTGACTGTGTGTGCTGTTTTTATATTGAGCTGTAAGGACTTTGTGACTGTGTTTTGAAAAATTATTAATGATATTGTAGATATCCATACTTTTTTCTTACTGTATTATATGTTACTGTGAGTATTTTGTTTAAAATGCAGAGTATTAAGTGTTTAAAATGTCCCTTAAAACATGACAAAATGTACAGTCCGTTTCCATAAAGTAATCACACAAGCAAATGTCTCGAAATCTATTTTAAAGCTCATTGGATGGCTCTGTACGATTTTATTTTATTTTATTTTATTTTATTTTATTTTATTTTAGTTACGATTTGAGTGATGCTATAACATTTCCAACTCCTGCCTTTTCATGTCTGTCAACTTATTACACATCACACACACACACACACACACACACACACACACACACACACACACACACATAAACATTGTCAAATTGCACACATGAGAGATGCAACTCTATGACTAACTCCTCCAGTGTTGGGCAAGTTACCAAATGTAATGTAATACATATTACTAGTTACTATCATTTGAAAGTAATATTATTCTTTACAAGACTTCTGTAATGTGCTACACTACACAACAGGCATTATACAGTGGAAGGGGGTAATATTGTTTCGCTACAATAACCTTGGTTAAACCTGGTCTCTGTCGACTATAAAGCCTTAAACATCATTCAAAACTTACTGTTTATCGTCATGCGGCTTTTTGTACGAGCTTAAACAGGATTAAAGTAATATAGTGACTTAGCGTGTTACTTTTGTAGCAGGTTACCCCCAACGCTGCTCCTGACCAACATGGTATATTCCTGCCTTCCATACGCTTCAGCCCACTTCTGTAAAAGTAAGTCAAGTAAATAATGAGATTGTTTTAATCAGTTAATTGCGATGTTGATGTTTGTTCTCTAACTAAAGGCTGCAAAGACAGAAAAGCACTGACTGATCATAATTTACTGTTCGACTGGCTGACTGACTAATTGTATAATTCAAGAGACAAGCAGGCTGGATGGGTTGTTGTTGGGGTGACTGACTGGCCACCTGCCTCAGTAGCAGACTGACTGATTAACAGGGTGACTGACTGAAGAACATTCACAGATGGTTGCATATATGCACATAAGCAAGGGGCCAGAACACATATAGACAAACACATTTTATTGCACCTTTAATAAAAACACAAGGTTTTTAGTATGTGACAGTGTATTAAGGATCTCTGTGTGTTAGAGAAAACTCTCTATAAACAAAAACTCCTTTTATTATTTTAAAAATAGCTGCACATCACAGGGGTGTCATTTATTAGACCTTAATAGTCTTGTTTTCTGTGTGGTTTCATGCGTGTGTGTGTGTGTGTGTGTGTGTGTGTGTGTGTGTGTGTGTGTGTGTGTGTGTGTGTGTGTGTAATGGTGTTGTTTTCCTCATTTAGCTGGCTGGAGCTCTTCTGTCTTTAAATGATCCACTCAGCTCTCGCAGTTTAAATGGTAATTAAACAGTAGTTTCGCTGTCAACATCACACACATACACACACAATCACACCCAACACACTCTCCCTCACACACACACACACACACACACACACACACACAGCCCCTGCTGTTTAAATGGTAATTAAAGAGCCATTCCAGTATCAACATCTGGGCATACTTATAAAGAATGACATTAGATAACACACACACACACAGACACACACACACACACCTACACACACAAACGCGCACAGATGCAAGCTGCTTGTAAGAATATTACAGTTCTCTGTCACACTCTTGCCACGTTTGTGGCCGTGTTCATATAGGCTGCAAACTTCACATAAACACACACACACACACACACACACACACTTTGGACATATACATAAAAACACACACACAGACACACACGGTTGCGGGCTGCTCCACTGGTGCTTATTAGAGAGGATTACCACACTGACATGTCTTCATTAATCACAGAATCAGACAGAAGGACACACACACACACACACACACACACACACACACACACACACACACAGTGGAGGTGTGACGCAGGTGCCTGCCAGCCCTTGGGCCCCCCATGGAAAGCCCAGCTTCCCCTTGTCTTTTTATTCGCTCCTCCCATTTCCTCTTCATCCATCCCTCCATTCATCTCCCTCTCTTCACTCTGGGTGATCTCCATCCCTGCTGCAAGCCAATCACATCATCTTCACACGTCTCACTTCACCTTTTTTCCATTCTTCTTCCTTATTTGGTGGCACTTTATCTGCATCTGTGCCATACATAAAGTATAGTATAAAGTTTTAGAGACTTCACTGACTCTGAGGTGAAATAATGCATGTGTGATCCCAATGAACATTGTGTTTAGTGTCAAAAACAAGTCGAGTATTAGTTAATTACTAATTACTGATTAAAGTACCATTAGTTCCTATTTTTGTGAAGTGAGACTTCATACTAGTAAGTAGTGCCTCCTTATTTCCTGATTACGAGTTACTGAGTTACTGTTTTTGTGTACTAAGGGTACAGAAAAAGGGTAACTTATGATTAAGTAATTAGTAATTAATGAGTTGCTGGTGGCTGGTTCATAGTCAATCAGATTTATTCTGTTCTCTACCAACTCATCATTAGCTACCAAGTAGTCCTCAAATCAGTTATTCAGGGCTTACTCATTAACAATTAATTAATTATTAACTAGTTTCTGACTCATTCCTCACTAATTTCTTAATAACTAGTTAATAGCGAACTTTGTGCTACGCTATTGAGTGCACTGCGTGCCGTCCTGTGTCTTTACACACATCTTCTGGATCAAGGACCTTTGTGTTGTCGTATCGGATCAAAGTTTAAAGTATTCTGGCCGGTTACTTTGCTACGTCGTTAACAGTAAGAATCAACACTGAGACTATTTTGCAGTTCAGTTTTTTCTTTCTTTAGACCAAAACCATCAAACAATTTGCAGACAAAATTCAATCTAGTTTAAGAGGATTTATGCTACTGAGTCAGTCATGATTGTAAGCCTATAACATCTCTTCTTAAAATGTTTTCTTGTGCTTTGTTTTTTAAAATGATGCCATTTCAGTGTGACAATACAGCACATGTGAGTTTACACACATTCAGTGACTCTACTTAATTATTCACTCTCTGTTCCTCATCTACCTTAAAGGTTGTATTTTTTTTAATGAAGAATTCATTATGACAAGTTTGCGGGTGTTCTGTCATGTATGTGTACGTGCAAATATGTGTTGTGAACTGCATATACAATGTGTCACCAATGCTTGTGTGTCTTTCTGTCTCGACGCCTGTATATTTTTCTGCTGGGTGTCCGGGGAACAATAAAGATAAAGCAGATGCCAGCAGATGCCCTGTTTAAAGATTATCAGCCTCTCTCTCCATACTGTTAACACTCACCAGGGACAGAAAAACATTTAACACAACCCATTTACACCACACGACACATGGCAATGTGGCACTGAAAGACAAAGTAAAGCGAAGGGGGAGATTGGAACAGAGATAGGGGGAGGGTAACAAGGGAAGGATTGAAAGATAAACAGTACAGTCGGCAGGATAAAATGTTGGCAGATACATTCAATTTGTAACTTTCATATGTGTCATATCAATTGCATAATTACAATGTGACAAGAGAGACAGAAAATTATACCTAAACTAACTGGAAATTGAAACTGTGGTTTTGAAGAAATGAACTTGGCTGACATTTATTGTGACAATTGGGTTGGAGACGAAACAAGACCTTTGTTAACCCTAACAAATTGGGGGTTTTTTTCTGCCTAAATCTAAAACATGAAATTGCAATATAAAGTAATCTAAAGTTTCAAAATATCTGTGGTTAGCAGAAACTTGCTACTTGCTAGCATTTATTCTAGTAACTGTGTTGAGGGTGAATGGATGAGACAATACAAAAAACAAATGAGTGAAGCATATACTGGAAACTCCAGTGGCTCCAATGCAACCCTTAAACCTCTTTGATATTGTTATGGTATATGGATCAGAGGATATCCCTCTATGTAAATGACTGATAATCTCAGCATGTCACAAAAAATAAACACCACAGGAAATTGCAAACCAACTAATATCACAGTAACGTTTAGTCCCCACGACCAGCTTTCATGTACAGTACAGTGACCATTCCCTTGTATGCACACACACATGCACTCATTCACAGACACATTTTATTTCTTTCAGCTCATCCCATCATGTTCACAAAAGATCAAAGTGTGTCTTTCTCTTCCGCTCTTTCTGTCTCTTTCTGTCTATGCCAGCCCCCTCAGAGAGCATAATTACCAGCACAGAACGATAACACCATTTCCAGTCAAAATGAGACAATTCCCAGCGTAAGACTCATTTCATGCTTTGACAATTCCTCCAGGAATCATGGCACACAAAGAAGCAAAGACCACTTCAGGATTTGTTATATTCCTACTACTGTCTGTAAAAGAGTTCAGGACTCTTCTGTTCGCTTCTTCTCCTTTTCTTCTTCTCTTTTCATTTCCTTTCCTCTCTTCCTATCACTGCCCTGACCTCTCTTTGTTCCAGCCGACGCTCCATCCATCCGTCCGTCCGTCCAACCATTTATTTTCTTCTTCTCTTCCAACATATTTATCCTCATTTCCTTAGATTTTTAAATCCTAAATCTGTCTAACACTTTACAAGCCATAAATCCATAAAACAGTTTTATCTGAGCGCCGTCCTCTCCGCTGTCTTCCTTCTTCATCTATCTGTCTGTGCATCCATCATGTGTTTGTCCTCCTGTCCTTCCATCCTTCTCCCTCTGTCTTAATCCTTTCATTTTTTTTATTCTGCCCTTCCATTGATCCATCCTTCCAATCATCCATCTGTCCATCTTCTGGTTTACAGGTCATAAATCTACAGAGCTGTTTTACCAGAGCGCCATCCTCTCTGTCCCTACACGGGCCACACCACGTCTGTGAGCTTGTGTGCATAAACCTGTGCACTGTGTTTGTGTGTACATACATTTATTGTGTGTCTCCCATGGAGGGTCCTCGCTGTTGGGGGTATTCCATCCCCCCCTGTCGTGTAGGACTTTATTTTAGGAATATTTCTATAAATCATTTTGTCATTTACACATGCAGCGGCATTCTGGACACCACTGATTTGGAGTGAGCAGGCGTTTTATAAATAAACGTGTGAGGAGTGGACCTGGGACGCACACACACAGTGTAAACACAATACCCACACAAATGTGTGACCACATAAACACACAACACAAACACACACACACTACCTCTATTGTGACATGGCCATAACTCACCCCACGCTACCGAGTACTGTGAAATATGACAGCCCCACAGTGCTGAAGTGGGGAGTGTGTGTGGTAGAGAGAGAGAGAGAGAGTGTGTGTGTGTGTGTGTGTGTGTGTGTGTGTGTGTCTGTGTGTGTCTGTGTATGTGTGTGTGTTTACGGCGCACGATGACAAGAGTCCACCCCAATGTCCTTGTCCGTCTCTCAGTAAACTTTTCATTGGGTCAGACATTAGCATAGGCGGCTAACTATAACCCACATGATGGATGGAGCCACAACTCTATCTGTGATGTGACCCATGCACAGAGCCTCAATGGATAGAAAGGGCACTTCCTGGTGGATCATGCTAATGCCTCTGGTGCGGCTGGGACGGTCGCTGTGGAATTTCAATAATGTTGTCACTGGATCGGTCTGTGGAGAATGCACAATGTTGATGTCACCTCAGGGAAATATTGATTAAATAAGTAAATTGGTGTAATGGAGAATGAAATGAGTAACATAATTTGAAATTATAATCAAACTTTAATAAAGATAAACAACAACAAGAGTAATCCACAACTGCTGCCCTTTGCTAGCTATCCTTGGCTATAGCTACTGTAGCTACCGTGATCTAATTACCTCCTGGGTCAGTTAGCCACAAACGTGGCCAGACACCAGACCGTGACTGAACACAGCCTTCGAGACTGACAGGGGTCAGTTTGAAGAGTGGGGATACAGTATGGAGGTGATTTACAGCAGCTCTGACTGTGACTTCACACACTGTTCATAATGTTTGCTGATTTTTTAAAAGTATTTTTTGCATTGAGTGATTCATTTGTTCCAGCCAACGTCCTTTGTTTATAATGCTGCACACTCGTCCTACAATCTCTTGCATCAGCTCAAGGTTACAACATTTTTCATTTGCCAATTCTTTCTCTCAATGACAAGAAATTTTGAAACGTTTACAGACAAGTGTAATTACTTAGGAAGGAGAATTGGACTGAGCTCAACAACGTTATGTAGTCAATTTTTGTTCTTAAAAAACATGAAGAAGGCAAAGGAAATATTCAAACCACACATGAATGCATCACATGCATATAACATTGCAGAGCAAAGGGCAGAGCAGCCTCTATTTAGGCCTACTGTTGAACCCTGTTGGACTATAACTGTGCAGCACTGAATCATATCACTTATATAAACTTTGACACAACATACGAGTAATCACACGGTACAAAAGACTTAGAAATTAATTTAGTAATTTTAAATTAGTAAACTAGAAAACCAAATTAAAACATCATTCATACAATTTACAGTATCCCTTAAACAAAATAATGTTCATGAGTACATATGTGTTCTCTTTAGAAAACCATAATGCATTCATGATGAAAATTTTATGCATTTATTCTTCTTCTTCGTACAAAGTGTAGGCATGAACACACTTACTGAGGGCGATGCTGAGTGTGGGGTCAGTGTGTGTGTTTGTTCTGGCTTTAGGCCCGCTATACAGTATCTGAGCAGCTGATATCTGAGCAGCGGATATCAGAGCAGTGCTTTCAGAGGGGATTTTAGGAGAGCAGAGAGTGCCTACCTTAGCCTGAAATGACAAGAAGGTCTGCAGGCAAGGGAGAGAAAGTGAGAGAGAGAACGAGAGGGCCTGCAGTACGCTTCCTCTAATTAGGGTTTCATCCTTACAGATACGGAGGACAGTCCTGCCTGTGGCGATGACCACACAAATGCACACACACCAACGTGAACACATAAACACATATACGGAAAAAGAGTTGCTAAAGTAGCCCTCAAAATCAGAGTATTTAAAGTCTTTGTGATACAGCATGTATTTGTACGATTTGTGCAAAATGTCGATCTAAACTACTTTATATTATTTTTAATAGAGCACAACTTGTATCACATTCTGGTAGTTATTATCACTTTCAAGCCCCCAACTCTGAAACTAGAAAGACACCTTCCTTGCATCTCTCACTTCCCACCTGCCCACTGCTGCATATCTCCAACCATTCAATCATCCTCCCCACCACCTGCTGACTCCATCCCCTTCTGTACGGTCATGGCCAATCACAGTCAGCCGTGTTGTTAAGGGATTAGTGACAGCCCAATCGTATGGCCTCCTTCAGCTTCTATCCCCTCGACTCACCGGGGAACAAACAAGACACAAAGGCACACAAGCCCACATCACTGGGAAAAACCACAGAACAGCAGAAGTCCAAAAGATTCTCAATGGGAGTGTGGGACACGCTGAGGGCTTAGCTCCGTGACAGGATGGAGGCCTGGTGTGTATGTGTATGTTTGCGTGTGCTTCTGCTGTACATTTGTTTGTTTCTGTATCAGTGCAAATAATAATATGTATTGAATGTGTGCGTGTGTTTATTTCATATATCCTAATGCGAGGCAGGTATAGGAGCGAGATGATGGAGGTAGAGATGATGGGGAGATGAAAAACGGATGATGACAACAGTCATTTGAAATGAAATTGATGTCATGTCTTTTCACTGTAAGGAGGTTCCTATAATACACACCCCCTCTGCGCGTATGGCTCTGTGTGCAAGAGTGATGCGTTTGTGTGTGTCAGACAGCGAGTAGGTGTGTGTATATGTTACACGCTGTACTAACATAATACAGCAATTTAACATCCCACTTCACTGCTGTCATACACAATCATGTAGGCTACAGCAGGTGCAGTGAAAGAGCAAGTGACACACAGTGTGTGTGTGTGTGTGTGTGTGTGTGTGTGTGTGTGTGTGTGTGTGTGTGTGTGTGTGTGTAAATACACATCAAAATTACATCCATCTACATACAGACCGGCACACAAAGGTGCCATACACACAGCGTACCTGTTAATTAGCACATGTAGCAAAAATGTACACACAGAGCCTTAAAGATTGGGTAAAATGGCATCATGACAACCCAGATTAACATACTGTGTGTAAGCATGCATTCAAAAAATAAAATGCACACGCACACACACAATAACATGATGACAGAGTACATAATTATCCAGTTATCAATGAGACGGTGCTTCTGCCCTTCTCTGGACCACTGGAGTGTGTCATTACGTTTCCTCACAACCCCATCCGTCACATAGGCTCTCTCTCACGCACATACATATACACACACACACACACACACACACAAACACACACACGTTTTATAAGGAAAATATCATAGTCCATTACTGTTAAAAAGCCCAAAATGACCCTTAACACAGAAGATTATGATAAGTCCAACCGCCAAGTGTTCAGCAGCCAGTACTAGTCAACAGCTCGAGCTGTGAAGCTCAGCAGATTGTCATTGTGTCTACAAACCAAGAAGATGTCAATCCATCAAAAGATCATTGGCCATGATGTGCTTTAGAAGAACCGCATAATTTCTACTAGGCTTAAAACTATTAACATTTATTTTCTTGCAGAGGCAGTCAACACAACAATTGGGTCTGCAGGTAACTGCTTTACCTAGAGGTTAATAAGATGCTTAGATCTGACAAACTACAACATAAATTGTACTAAACAGCAGGGCTAGGGCAGAGTATAGGCACAAACACGAAGCAGAGCCTCTCATAGTAACCCTTTTCTAGTGACACTTCTAGTAGCGCCAAAGTTTAAATGCTCTGAGTTGTGCTGACTGCACCCAGGATGGGCCATCTCAGCAGTGGGGCCAAATCGTGCCTGACCGGCCAATAACCTGGTTGTGACTGCAGCCAACCCATGAAACATGAGTCGCGAGACTGAACTCATGTCTGTGCAGGTGCATGAAAAGAAAAACATTGTGTTCAACTGTCAGTACCTTTATAGCTTTCAAGTCAATCTAATTTGGTGTTTAGTTTTTCTCCTGCCTCTCTGTTGTGGCTATGATGCGTGTTTCCCTGCTCCCACACACCTGATTCACATGATCAGCTCGTCATCAAGCTCTGCTGAAGCCTGATAACGACTCATTCATTGGAATCAGGTGTGTTGGGGCAGGGACACATCTAAAACATGCAGGGCAGGGGGATTGAAAAACACTGAGTGAAAGCGACACCTTCAAGCAGATAGGCTGCCACGCTGGGCTGACGTGATGACTCAAACCGAGTCAAGCCAAGCCAACACATGTATATGGGAAAGCCCAAAGTGCCACCCGTGTCACCCGACCCACATCACACACTTCACAGCCACAAGTCCACACCTCCTACAGCGGTTGCTCCCCCACCTCCGTTATATTTTTCCGAAACGTGAGGAAAGTCGGTTGTAGCTGAATATGAGGGTGAAGCTTAACAACACCTTTTTTATGGCTGCGGATGATCATATCTAAAGTGGTCACATGTGTATGTCGTGTCTGCTTGTGTGTGTGCGCGCGTCTGTGTGTGTGTGTGTGTGTGTGTGTGTGTGTGTGTGTGTCTGAAACAATTAATATCTCAGTTGCACTCAGTCATAAATTGACATGGTAACTCTGCACTAGTGTTGTGGTTGAATCCTGTCGGTCTGGTCTATTCTGGGACCGTGAACCTGCAGCCTCCTCTTTCTCTCTCTGTCTTGGTGTTTATCTCTTTCATGTCTTTCCGTCTCTCTCTCTCTCTCTCTCTCTCTTTCTCTGTCTGTCCTCTGTCTCCTATCCTATGTCTGTCTCTCTCTGCGAGAAGATGAGGTATCTGTTGTCTTCTAAGTTGTGTATGTGTGTGTTTGTGTCTGCGTGCACACTCACGTCTGTGGTCCATCCGGTAGTTTGGTATAGATTTCAGCCTTCAGTGACCCGGCGTGGCTTAAAGGAGGCTTAGGTTGCTTTGATGGACAGAGGGAAACAGAGAAAGAGAGCAAGAGGAAAGACAGTCAGACAACAGAAAAAAGGGGGAAAAAATAGTTTTTATTTGTGCTTTACCAAGAAAAAACATAAAATACTTCCAGATCAGTTTAAATTTTGATAAAAACCATCTAGGATTTGTGAAGTTACCCAGCCTTTAAAAAAATGCTACACTTGGCCTGTCTAAGTTTGCTAAATGGTACAATATCTCAATAGTTTTCCTCTGTGTAATTCATAGGTAGATTCCTGAAGTTTATGCAGTATAAGTGAAGTGAATCTGGTCCAGGCATTAGCTGTTTCTGCGTTCTTTAACGTGTATGTGTTTTAACATGGCTCTACATCCTTACAGATGTGTATGACCCTTGCCTCAGCAGCGTATACCCTCAATGGCTGTTACAGTTTCTAAATCTAATACCATCAGACAGGTTAAAGTACTCTGGCATTCCCCTTACAGTATACACAAACGCACACACACACACACACACACACACACACACTTAAACATTAGCCCCCAGCTTCAAACCTCTACACTTCACCCTCCTGCTCTCATCCCCCTTTACTTCCAATCCTGTGTCCATATCTGTTATCGCTGCTATTCAATAAACCTCAGAAGCATGCACACACACACACACACACACACACACACACACACACACACACACACACACACACACAGTATGTCTGACACTCCCTCTGGTGAGACACAGATGCCCTGCTCTGCTCTTTTCTCTCTTCTCCTCCCCCTTGCCATGTTTGGTGTCTGTCTTTCACACAGTGACAGGCAGATATGCATCTTTATATACTGGAGTGTATCGCTCTGTGGATGCATGTTTCTGAGGTGGATCGTATGCCATGACAGTGTTTCAGCTTTCGTTACACACAATGACATGAGACAGACTTTGAAATAGATGTCATATTGAACACAGTGTTGTTTATAAATCAATAAAAGCAAAACAAATCACTTTAAAGCAAATTTTAAAATCATAAACCAAACAGATCAAACAACCTCAAGTTTTATCATGTGACACACCAACACTGTATATATGGTGACGTTCTGACCAATTAATACTCACACCCATCTTTGTACTCGACCATCATTTTGTCTTCAACTACAGACCTGTAAAGCTTTGTGAATGCATCAAAATGAATGTGGGCCAGGGGCAAAAGTGTGAAGGGGCCACCCCCTTATTTTGTCCCCCTTGCTCAGACCATGCCCAACTTGAACTCAGCTTTACATTAATTGCAACTACACACTGGTAAAGGTTTGTGACTGTATTTTTCATGTTTGCGATGCTATAGAGCTGACAAAATCTGTTCACAGACAGACAGACATGTGAAGACCTGGCAAAATACTCGAAACTGCTTCTGTGTTGTTCCCACTACAAAAGGTGATCCAGGAGCACATTTTGCGGTGATGATGAGAACAGACTTACACAAGGAAAACATGAACATTAACACCCCAAAATAGATTTTTTTTCCTCTGTGTTCGTGATGTGCGAGTGCATGCCACTGTGTTATTTCCTTTGGTTTGACTGGTTTTACTGTGTTTCATGCACGCTTCACCAAAAGAATAAGAACACAAAATGTCTGCAAAGATCGTAGAGAATAAGAGGTAGTGACACGGAGGGAGTAAGTGAGCTGCAGAGCACACGATATAGAAAAAAAACAAGATTGTCTGCTATTATGTGATGTGACAGTAGCCTTACAGATCCACGATCTGTAGGGCCTGCAGTCAGAGATTCATAGATCCAGGCCAGAGAGGCAGGCCAGCCAGCGGCCTCATCCCATGACGGAGCCCTCCTCACTGGGTTGACTGGCTGCCTGGTCTGGCCCCGAGACCTACCAGCCCTCACCTCTCTCTCTCTGCCACATATGGGCTTAGAGGCGTGCGAGCGCACACACACACACACACACACACACACAGGGTAGGAGCCTTTTGGTGACCGGGCAGTGGAATCAGAGGGTGAGAACAGAATCTACCCAAACTGAACTGACCTCTAATTAGCGCTCTTGGCAAAGTGGCTCTCCCAAACACACTCACACATAGACCTACACACATGAACACACATGAACACACACACACACACACACACACACACACATACATACACATGCTTGAGGGTGTAATTGTGTGTGTGTGTGTGTGTGTGTGTGTGATGTGAACACAAATTGCTTGTGTGAGCAGCCTGTGCTTTTTTAAACATAACTGCAATGTATAGAAATAATCTGACACATATTCAACATACATATACATACAATTGTTTAAATTCTTCTATTGGTTTGTTTTTTGTGTTCTTTCTGATCCATACTGCACAGTTTCTCTCCTTCTGATTGATCAGAATAACCAACCCATGCTATGTTAAATTGCTTAGCATCGACAAAATGCCCAATCGTCGTCCTACCCCTCCTCAAAAAAATCATTTTTCTATACAATTTTTTTTAACTTCGGCCTGTATTCATTTGATTTGACCCTCAGCGTCACTGCTCTGCTTACACAGAGCCTCCTCTGTCCTCTGCTCTCCTCCTTTCTCCCTCAATTTTCTTCGTGTTTTAGAGACACTATCTAATCTCTCCCAGGGACAGGACCTGTCTACGCCGCTGAGGTCCTGACCACGTTGTATATTCATTGAAAAAACAGAGCTTAAAAAAAGAAGCAGTGTTTAGGGTGAAAACTTCAGATTGTTTATTGATTTTTATTTGTGTTGTTGAATAAGTCTGTCTGACCATGATGTCCCAGCGGGGGCTTTGCTTGGGGCATTCCATTAGGCACACACATGCAGAGACAGATACACAAGAACATGTGCCTGGACGGCCGTAAGAGGAAGCACGTGTACAGACGGACACGCACACACAACTTTGCAGAGGCAGCCGGTCACATTGCAAACTGCAATCTTAAATTTTAAGAAAAATCCACCTTGAAATTTTAGGGTTATGTCACAAAATCCATTTTAAAATCAGGCTGCCTGTAACATCAAATGTGAAAGAGTCGAGAGGTTTGGATAAATCTGAGGGCACTGTAGCTATCACAACCACAATGGGCACATTCACAAATACTGTCCTTACACAAAAATGGGATGGTGACTTCAAGGTCAGAGTTTCAAGCTTTATGTACAAAAACCACTTGGTTAGGGTTCAGAAAACATCAAGGTTTGGCTTAAAATACCTGTTTTGGTCGACACGGTTTAAGATGGTCAGAGATGGACTAACTTCCTGTGAAAAATAGCCACTTTTCTGTGGGTCTCCTTAAAATAACATCTGCTTTTCACACTACAAAAATGGCTAGAAATGTCTCCTTAAAAAGCACGCCACGAAAAGGATGGAAAAAAATATCCACAAGTGTGACTCAAACTACGGTCGGCTGTTTGGCAGCCTTGTTGGCTGTAATAACGCCACCACCATCTCCTCTACTTCCTGCTGTGAAAGTCAACTAATAAGCATATAATGTGAACATAATATGCCACGTTTGGTACAAATGTTAACCTTGGACTTATCTGTGGTTTGCAGAAACGTTAACTGCTAACATTATATCCTGGCGACTGGGCTACCCTGACCCTTTAGCAACACATTTAACCTCCAACTGCTCCAGAGAAGCCAAACCGATCGACTTTGAGCTGCACGCCTGATTTGTGGTAGTGTAAAACAAGTGGTAAAACATCTTCCCTCTGTATTTTTCATAATATAAATGTAAAACAGTGTAATAATGTAATTGTTAATAATCGTAGTCACAATTTAGACTGTGAGACTTTGACAGCTGTTCTGTATCCGGCGACGGGAACAAAAAGAAAACAAAATGATGGAGCGTAATTAGAAAATCCAATAAAACGCTCCGAGGAGGGAACGACAGAATGTGAACATTTGGATTTCCTTCAAGTCATTCATCTGCATCTCATAACAGACTGAGTGTGCTGGCCGGCTAATGACGGCGACAGATGCTTAATGCCTTCTTCACAATACTGACGCCATAAAACACAAGGCAAACAGGCGTCACCCTAAAGCGCTGTCTGTCAAGCCATCACCTTAACTACACTGGCAACAGCACAATGAGCGCAGGGCGGGAGAGAATGGTGCTGAATGTGTGTAAGAGTGGAGGGGGGCGACAACCTGGATGGATAAAGAGAGAAAGATTAATTGACACTCAGAGAATGAGAAAGTGTGTATATGTGAGGTAAGAAAGAGAGAGAGCTGGCAGATGAATGAGCAGCCTCTTAGGTAAATGGCAGGGAGGATTGTTGTCTGTCTGTCATCCTGATTAAAGGTAACACTGACACACAGTACTGTAGCTGACACACACACATACACAAACACAGGATGTTATCCATTGTACACCATTTTGTTTGAACAGAAACTATGTATTGTTTTATATCTTGTTATGTGTTGTAAATGTTTCCCATCACAGACTGTCTCTAAAAACTTGGTATTTTACCGATCGGTGTGGTTTTGCAAGACGTAGCAATCTCCACGACCGTACAGTATACAACATCCAGACCTTCTGGAGGAAAAAACACTCGGAGTCACGTCGGATTCTGCTCTGATTCGTAGCCGTTTGCCAACAGGAGGAGAGCTCACAGATGACTTTTTTAAAACTTTTTTTTGATTATAATGTGGATTCATCTTCACTCCTGTTTATCAACCTGACTGCAGCAGCAATCAGTGGAGGTGGGCTCCATTGAGGGGTATACACTGAGAAAATGTACTTTACTTCATGAACACAATGTTAAAGAGAGGAAGGTAGAAAAGGAGAGAGAGAACCAAAATCTCTGGCGAGTGATGAATTTATGTGCACAGTTGCTTGCTAACGTTAGTTTATGGCTAATGTACAGGAAAATAATCTGACTGTTTGGGGCAGATAAACACCGCCTGAGTAACCCGAATGAACACAAACAATCGCTTTGCTTGTGGTGAATACACCATTAACACCACTGCTGGTGAGAATCTATCTGATGTTAGCAGACAGTGGCATTGTTACGTTCAGTGAAATGTTATGACAGACGTTATGTTTGCAAAAGAATTGATGATTATGACTGTTGTGCTTGTTGTGAATGGTTTGTCACACATTAGACACTATAAACTGTGGTTGTCTGAAAGTGCAGTAGTTCCCAGATTCTTGCAAATGCAGCAATAAAATTTTGAAATTGACGGAGTGGATGGACGAAATCTGCCAGCAGCTCAGTTGGGAATAGATTTCGTCTGTGAACCATTCACTTTACCTGATAATCTGTGGCTGCATCGGTAGGCCTGTTAATGAGAGTCCTGGTTCTAGGGTCCTTGGTCTAAATAGATGAAATACTCCCTGGAGTCTTCTGGATAATTCAGTGGTGATTTAAAGACAATAAATTAACTATATGTGCTCTTGGCACATCTATGTACATCAGGTTCAAAATTGCTGTATTTAAAGATGCCATTTCCTCTGAAGAGTTTCTATTTTGTAACTGAAATTAGGAAAAACAAAAATTTTAAATAAACAAGGAACATTAAATTTAGGCTAAATTTAGAAAATCCCAGCAAAGAAGAAACTTCAGAGGGACCAAAGTATTTGAAGATTGTTAATGACTTGGTTTGAAGTGAGCTGGCAACGGAGAGAGAGACTTGGTAACTGTTTGCGTCAGGAAAAAGGGAGAAAAATTGGAGAAAATACAACTTCTCGAGAAGTTTCCCTCCCTCTGAGTAGTGGACGACCCGCTCCATCTCCTGAGCCAGTGCCGCCAAAGTGCTGTGTGTTCATTTGAATGTCTGTTTGTATGCATATATGTGAGCCTGCGACGAAGATGGGCTTGTGTAGCTGTGCATGATTACATGGGTGTGAATTGCCTGTTTGTTTGCACGTGTGTCATGTTTGGGCAGCTCTGTTGGTGTGTGTGTGTCACACATCTGTTGCTGTGTGCAGTAATTTGCGTTCTCAGCTTGGCGCCCTAGTAATTATTCAGACGCTACCTTTTGCTCCGACATTAAAAGCCTTCATCTGGCGGACATGAAACAGCAGAGAACCCGATAAGACTTCAAACGCTGCCTGCCGTCCAAAGAGAAGCGGGAAAGGTGAAGAGATGCATAGTGGGATAGATGGGATTGTTTTTCTCTGGAGGTTTGCTTTCACATTGGTGTTCCATCTTCTCTGCTCAATCCACACCAGAAAATGTGTGATCACTGGACTCTAGAAAGGAGGAATATTGAATTAATATTCTGAGCCAGCTTTTGGAATAAATCATATATGAGGTATTTTGTTTGGATGCTTTGGAGAAGATGCTGGTGGAGATAGAATGATATGTTATTATAAAGACTGAAGCGGCGGGTTGCTTCGTGGATAGTGATATAATTAAATTCCCACTGTTAGATCTGCATGCAGTATAATGCCCATGTGTCATCTGAGGTACGCTGAAGGAGCACGTCACATGTGGACAACAGGCTGCTTAATAAATCTTATTAAGTAAAATAAGCCACATACTGTATATATTTTGTTTCCATATAAAATCGTTGCATTGGATTGATAACTTGGCTGTCTTTAGGTGTGTTGTATATGAATATTTAGCAAGATGAATGTTTTCCTCCACGTTTTAGCCTCTTGTTCACTTGCAAACACTGGATTCTGTGTGGACAAATATTTGGGAAACAATGACATCATCAACTCAATGAGCAATTGAAACAACAATAACAACAGTCTACCAGTTTGGTTACGGTTGGTTAGCACCTACGTGCATTCGTGGTTAGCAGTTTTTGACAATTTTATTTAAAACATTAAGGAGTTTTCTTCTCTGGTGTTTGACCTTTCGTTGACATCTTTTCTCACATGCTTGTTTGAGCGTTTGCAATCTTTTCAGATTCCCGTGTTTCAGAGATATTTTGTAAAACGAAGGTCGTGTGGACAAACTTGTTTTTCAACAGAAGTGAAAAATGTTTAACTGTTTAAAAAAAATCTGTAAACGGCTGGTATAGGCCTTAGATTTACTGAAAGAAAGGTAATATTAAACTTTTTCATTTCTTCCACTATCATGACGGATGACAGCTCGTACACAGAGGGGTTTCTACAGTCTGTTTCTGCACATTTTCATTTCTGATTATTTGAGTTTTCAGGAAACACCACTAAGAATATTGATATCAGTGTATCTGATTACCCACTTTTCCAGTTTGATATTTATAAACTGGTTTTATAACTGACCTTGTCTTCATCTTTTTCAATTTCTCCAAAATTTAATCACCTCTGCCCATAGTACACTTTCAAATAAATCCTCAAAACCCATGTTCTCCTCTAGCTTTTACATCTGTGCGATCTGCCTGATGATGACATGACGTGTGTATAAACAGTAGCTGTTTTTTCTGACTTTATAAGCCTTCTCAGAAGATCTGCGGTTCACTTTGGTCATCCTTCTTTGTCTGAACTCCCACCTGCTGGTGCTGAGAGCACTTGGCCACAGAAAGGTTAATTTACGGTTTCCTCCTCTTGACTCTTGGATCCTGTTGTCCGATGTTGTTAAAGGATCATTTGCATTGATCACATCTGATTTAAAGAGTCCGCTGTAGTATCCTCAAGCTTAGCTATTGACATCTGTTGTCAAGATGCTGTTGGCCTTAATTATGCTAGAAAATACACAGTCAGATGATCTTGAGAGAGATTCATGTTTGCTTATTGTTTGACTCTCTTACAACATCGATCATGTATGGGTTTTATTTGGCATAAGCACTGAGGTTTGGCTTCCGAGTACTGAACTGAATCAAGATCATTTGAGTATTTGAGAGGCCAGATTTTCCCACATGTCTCTAGTTTTCCCTTCCAAATATCAGCTGAAAAGAAGAAATGCTCTCTTGATGTGATATTTGATCTGAATAAAAGCCGCGCTGACACACTGAGCAATATCGGCACCTTACACACAATTAAAATGAACTCTCTCTGGTACCAAAATGATTGTTAAAAAATATTAAAACCCAGTGTGCTCTCTGATATGTTTTTTAGCACAAGAGGGGTAGGCTGTGGGGACTCCATATACCGGGTTCCCCTGACAGAAAAAAAACACAGAACTAAACTAGAAATCCACACACGTTGTTTCTCAGGGGACTGTTTTCTGTGTTCCCCCCCTTTTTTTTCTTGTTATCGTCACAGAAACAAGTCAGTTTGTCTGCACATCCATATTCATCATTTGCTTCTGCATGAATATTAATTCCGCCTTAAAGAGGAGCGCAAGACAATGAATGAGGAAAACGAAAATATGACAGAGTGTGTGCGATGTCGGATTCATGTCGGTTTCAAAGCCCCTGTGTCTCTCTTCCTGTGGCTGACTTGTACCAACATGCTAATCAGCCTCTCACTGTAGCCTGTTCTGGCTAATTGTCGACAAATTATCTCAACTCCAGAATAATGTATGCATGGCCTCTCACTGGTACGTACAGGCAACTCGACGGCTCCTGTTTTCAACAAGCAGCTCAATGGCACCCTTTAAATATAGACTTGAGCACATTATTATGCACACTTGACTCGCGCTCTTGGTCTCTCTTTCTCTCGTTTCTTTCCTCGTGCTGCTTGTTTTTCTCTGTTTAGAGTTGGTTTGCTGCACATTTTCTGCTCAGTTTGTTCTTCTCTTCTCATCTCTTTCACTTTGGATACCCCTCATCTACATCTCATAGTTGGCTAAAGTCGCCGGCTCATTTTTTTTTTTTTTTTTATTGAGTTCCCTTGTAAGTAAAGGCTAATATTATTATCATTTCCTGACCGACAGTTAAATTAGAAGTAGCTTAATTACACCCTGATTGTCTTCAGTGATTGAATTTCATTTTAACTCTCTGGGAAACCACAAGAGGAAAGAAGTCAGTTGGGAAATTCATTCGCTCATTTAAACTGAAAACCAGAGTGTGATGCAAGATAGAATTAAGTCAAACCTTTCTGAGCAAAAAAAAGAAGTGAAAAATGCAGTGCAGCCAGTTTACAAAATGATGCCGTGTGAACAACTGCTTTATTTGTATCCTGCAAAGAGCCCATTGGGAATTCTGATTGAAGAATCCTATAAAGGCAACCTATCAGATGACTCTTTTGGACTCTAATTCCCGATGACATGACTGAGTGCAATCTGAATGTTAAACATTTCCTGTGGGACAGCTAAAGGAATTTTTCATAAGATCATGACTAGAAGAGCTTCTGCAAAAGTCAAGGAAGGTAAATGAAACATAGATTTCTTGCATGCCTCGTGACAGTCAACCTCATGTTTTTGATCCGGAAACTAGAATCTCTGATGACTTAAACTGACTGTGTCGTGGACTTTTCATCCCAACGACGTATTCAAAATTCTTGATAATAATGAACTGTTTGTTCACTATTTACAGCGCAGGAAAAATATATAAAAATATTATTGAGGCATTTTCTTTTAACTGCAGCACTTCTCTGCCTTCCCTCCACCACCTGAAACAAGCTCACGCTGTACTGTAGCTGTAACAACAGGAGAAAATATGCATAACTTAATAATAAATCAATAAATTATTATTTTTCTTTTCAGTGAGATGACATAACGTTCATTCACTCATCTTCTCGGCAGCAAGAACCTGGTGCATGTTGTACCCGACTGTCCAACGGTCAGCAAGAATAAACCGAAAATTTATGACCTTATCAATTATGCATTCACATTCATGTGATGGTGTGTCACTTTATATTTAGTACACCGTGTGTGTGTGTACATGTCTGTATGCATGAGGTAGAAGACCAAACAAGGGTAGGAGACAGCAATAAAAATGATCCGATTACAAGGGACATACCTTGTGAAAAGACAGAAATCTGGGCTGTGTATACGTACAGTATGTATTTGTTTCATCCTACTTTATATGTGTGATGGGACGAGAAAATGTCACATACAGTATGTAGAATTATTTTCGGAAAGAGAGGAGGTTTGATCAGACCTTTACAAACTCCAGGTTAGTTTTTGTGTCTACATAGGCCAACCTATTTCTATCTTTGCCAAATTTGGCCAGAGACCCACGTTTTTTTCAAACTTCCGTGGGGGGGGGGGTATGTGCATGTGTTCATTTATTTAAGTGTGCGCCATCTGGAAGCTGATCCGAGCTTGCCAGGGTTTACTAAGCTAAAATACAGTGGGCCTTAGCTGTTTCATACACACACATTATGCGCATACACAAGGACTTTCAGTTAATTCATAATTCCTTAGTATCAGCGAGAAAATGTCTCTTTCTCTTTGTATTCTTGTGCACCTACACTTCTCACAAGCTGCCGGTACTCCATCTTCTCCGTATCAGGACTGCAGGTCAAGTTTCCCACTGTTGAAAAAAAACTAAGCCACTTGAATTGGCATTACAGTACATTAACACACACACGTGTGCTGCTACAGTCAGGTTGATGAATAGGAATGAAGATAAATCCACTTTTTTTATCCCAAAAGTTGAAAAGTCTCTGAGTTCTCTTCTTGTCGGTAAACAGCTCCAGATCAAAGCAGAGTCTGATGTGATTCCTCGTGTTTATACCTCCATAAGGTCTGGCTCTGCACCCAACTCTCTCCTCCAGAGCTGGCTGGCTCTGAAGAGCTGCAAATTTGTGTCTGCTAACATCTTTATGATTTGATTTTTCATGTAGTCTCAATGTGCAAAGAATTGCTTCGCTTTCTTTACACATTGAAAACTTTTAATGTTGGCATTAGCAAAAACACCTGCAGCTTCCGCCACCACTACAGTGCCAAAACTCAGAATGTAATGCTTAACGATGTGCTGGTACTGGCCAATACACAAGCCAGCATGTGAATAAAGGGAGTAAAGGCTCTTATTTATTTCCACTTCAAGTACAAGTGCTTACTATTTGCACAACAATAAGAACCTTTAGTTTTTTCATTATACTCTGCAAATTGTCCGCCTGAAAAGCAAACAGTGACTCCAGATTGTGCAGACTTTGATTTTATTTGAAATTACTCTCTTACTCCGAGACTCTGAGACTGCCGCTCCCCCCCCAATCTCGCCACCAACCACCGGCCCACACGCCGATTGACTTGACCTGCAGTCCAGTGTTTGACAGAGAGACCGGAGGGTAACAGGCTGACAGCCTATGGCTTTTTTATTTGATGTAACAGTATTATCATTTTGGTAACATTGACAGCAAGGCATAAACCTATGTGTCAATCCTTATTGGATGGAAAAATTAAAACTAACAACAAACATTTAATT
>NC_140185.1:28566058-28622856 GCF_965226575.1 Pagrus pagrus | reverse complement strand
AAACAATAAAAAGAATCTTAAAACATGTGCTTTACTGAGGAAAACAACAGTTTCTATCCGTGCATTTTCAAAAATGATCTGATTGAAAAATGTTTGGGGTTTTTTTAGCACAATCTCAGTCAGTGCTCACTCTTGTCACCAATAGACACTGATTTTTAAAAAGAAGCTGGTTCTAAGTGATTTTCCACACCCCCAAAGAGGTGTTTTCTGCTACAAGAGGTCACTGCTTAGGTCCTTTGTGATGTTGAATAATGAGCCAAACACAGAGTTTAATTAAAAATGTAGTATTTGTAATGCATTTCATACCAGTACTTTCTAAACCTGCTTACTTTGCTTTCTTACTACACTTACTACTTACTAAACTACAAATAGGATAACATGGTTAGAGATGTGTCCTGAAAAGAATACATGTCAGAGATTTAAAGATACAATATCTCAGAAAATAACAAAAACATGTATAATGCTGGTAAAAAAAAAAAAAAAAGAAGAAAGAATAGTGTTTTGTTGCAGTTTTTAGCAATTTTCCCTGATGTGCTTCTTTCTTTCTTTCTTTCTGATTTTACTCGCCAAACATTAAATTCCAAAATATGATAATGTGGTTAACCACTGTTGGCTTTTCAGACTGCAGTACAATGATATGAAACAATGTGAGCAGAAGCAAAACTTTAGTCTGACATTAGCAAGAACTAAGTGGATCTGTGGGGGAGTAGAAGTGGCACTACCAAAAACTTTCTGTGGAATCAGTAAGTTCATCTTATGAATACAGCGAACCAGTGTAGTGATGGGGCTGATTTATGGAACTACTCAGTTATATATTATCTCATTTCTACTGGAAAACCGCATAAGCTCTAATTTTGTTTCCAAGTAGCAAGATAGCTGAACAACACTGGTCCCAGAACAAAACCTTGGGGCACACCATAAGTTAGGTATCCCTCTGTTCAGAGTTATGGAGCCCTGTTAGCGTATCCCATCATGCTACTAAAGCCTTGTGTCCACCAAGCAGTCCAGTTCAGTCCAGTTAAGTTTATAACACATTAGAACAGTTATTTGCACCAAAAGAACTGCCACACTGGCCTGTTTTATTACCGTTCTGTTGAGTTACCTGGCACACTGATCCAATACTAAAAGGTGCCGTTCAAACACTGCAGACCTCTGATTGGTCAGTCGGAACAACTAGACTCGTTCGTTGTACACATTCTGATGTGGAGACACATGTAGACAGACACAGACACGTGTACAATTACCCGAACTGGTGTTTTTCAGCAGTATGTTTGTCTTGCTGTTAGCCTTTTCTCAAGCTTGTTTCCTTGTTGTTATAAACAACAACGTGTGTTCTGTTCGTAGCGAGTGTGTGGTGGAGCAAATGCGAGCCAGTGGAGGGAAAACAGGTTACCAGTTTAAGTTAAAGTTTACTGTTAATAGGGCAGTATAGTACAGTTATAGCTAGTCGGTTAATAAATCAGCTTCTCAAGAGTTATGACCACTCTCCCTTGTTGTTCCCTAAATGTTGGAAAAGTCAGAGGGTTTACTCTCAAAGCCCTTGCTAACAACACTGTGTAAAGTTAACAGGACTGTCCGCGGTGGAAAACACAAAACAGATCTCGCGTTACCACGGGATATGTACAGGTTCAAAAGTTACTATACTGAAAGTAGTTTTGGGGAGACGAAGCAATATTTTAACCAAACTTTTAACCAAAAATTTTGATTGACTGATCAGTCAATGAAACATTCCCCCCATGAGCAAGTACTTGGCGTCAGTGGCGAGAAAAAGACTGCCTTTTAACAGGCAGAAACCTCAAACAGAACCAGACTCATTGGTGGGCGGCTATCTGCCTCGACCGATTGGGTTGAGAGTGAGCAAGAGAGATAGAGATAGAGAGAGAGAGAGAGAGAGAGAGAGAGAGAGAGAGAGAGAGAGAGAGAAAGGGAGAGAGGGGTAAGGGAGGGAGGGAGGGAGGGAGGATGGAGAAGCAGTGGGGGAGACATGGGAGGGGGGGTACAGCAGCCGCAGCAGAAATAAAAGCTTTACTTATCTAGATATGAGTATAAATAATACTGTAAGTATTATAATAATAATAATAATAATATATTATAAAGATTGTTACAGTCTTAGCAGAGGGCACAATTTGGTTATTTGCTTTATTTTTATTCTATGAAAACAGAGATTGTTACTTTTTTTCAAAATGGATGCATCATGCCTTTAAGAAACGTTACCATCTGTGGCTTGAAGGTGCTCGTTTGGTAACATTATTCTTTTCACACCATTGGAGCACATTAACGGACTGCTGCTATTATTTATACTTCCCCGGTTTGATTACCTCCACCACATCTTTTATGTTTGTTCTTCCCAGTATCCCACCAACCCCTGATGTAGAGCCTTTCAGGGAAGACCGGAAACAACTAATGCATTAATGCAGACTTGTAGTGCAGTGCAGAAATGGCATTTCTCTGACAAGTCGGAGAATTTGCCAATTCTGCATCCAATCCAATAATTGCAGCCAGAATCCCACCGACAGGGCAAGAGAAAACCCTGCGCACAATGAGCTAATGAAATCAAACGTGCAGTGCGGTTTTGCATGTTAATGCTGGCAGTGGGTGTCGATAGCGTTTAAAGATGTCAGCAGGTGGATAGCGAGATGGATGGCCCTCTGCCTGCCTTTCACTTCCCACCCAAAGGAAGTTAAACAGCATCTGCCTTAAATAGAAAACTTCAATATCTATTTAGAGGGAGGGAGGGAAGACTGCGAGGGGAAGATAGAAAGGGGGGATGGATGAGAGAGAGAGTTGGAGAAAGAAAGAGAGAGGGGGGGAAAGAAAGAATTGAAATAAGGCAATAAGTCCCTGACCTCAAGTGCACATTGCGACACATTGACGCCGTTGTCATTTGTTAATCAATAGAAGTGCTATGCAGGCTATACATTTAATGGCATGAGATTGGCAAACCTGTAACAAAATTAAGGGAAGACTAAGACCACAGCCTGGTTTTCTGTTCAGTCAATTTACAACCTCAATGACTTCAACAGCGCTGATGGAAACATGACTTTGAGTCTCACACCACTGCCTCATCGAAACCCTGTAAGCTCAGGTTTGGCTTTAGCTTTATATTACAAGATGTTGTCTATAAAGGTCCCTTGTGCTTCAGGAGGAAATTTGCAAATGCAGTTATAACTCACTCAGAGAACAGGTGTACTCTCATGAAGAAAAGAAACTAGACTGCGCTACAGTGAATGACAACTGGGACAGGGACCATGAGGAGATTTTACTTCATGCTGATTTTCATGCAGCAACTCTGGCATAAAAATAAATGAAATTCTGCAATTTATAGCATTTAATGCACTAAATGCATATCATTTTGAAAATGATCTTCCAACATCTTAAGTCAGATTCACCAAACTATTTTGAGAGAAAAAACCTGTCTGTTGTTAAAAAGTTAAGTTCAATGTCTCTTTGAAACTGTGTATGTGTGTGTGTGTGTGTGTGTGTGTGTGTGTGTGTGTGTGTTTCATTGTGTAGCCCTCTCTCATTATGCTCCATCTTCATTAATAACAGCAAAGCTTTTTAATTTCTTTCGCAGGGCCTAAATTAAATGTGTCATCATTTAAAATAGATAGCGTAGCTCTCACATGTCCTCTCTCTCCCCCGCTCACTCTCTGTCTGTTTCTATCGTGTACGCACACAAACAGGGAGGCGCTTTGGGATGATTTACAGGATAAATAAAGCATTGCTCCAATTAGTCTTAAGTCAAATAAATTAGTCATAAATTCCATCAGCTTCATTTTATGGGGTTTAGATTCATGATGTTGGTCGCTGTAGAAATATATTCTCAAGGCAACTACATTATATTATTACCAGTGGGTAAAGATAATATGATGCATGGTAATGAGTGTTGTCTAGGCGAACCCAAGAAAAACATCTGAAAGTACATCTTACTTTTAAGGTGCCATTTACACTGAGGACCCAGAAATGGTCAGTTTTGTTCCCGTCACTTATTAAAAGCAGAATTTGTTAGAAATTATCTAAAAAAAAACAGCTTGAAACAAGAAATGTTAACAAATGACAACATTTTCTTTCCATTAGTTGCTGCAGTTGAAACTAGCTGCTGACAATTCTGTTGTAAAATTTAACTAAGGACCTACAGTAACATGTACAGCAGCCTATACTCAGGCTGAGCAACAGCCTACAACGGTTGTTATTTATTGGATAATAGATGTGATCACTATACTGTATAATGTAACAACCACATACGAGTATTACGTAGCCGCACTGTAATTATCTACTCTGAACGCAAACAATCTCCCCGATACATGGGCTCAAATTTCATATGTTGAAGAGTTTAAAAAATGTTTTCCATCTGAGCTTTTATGTCCCCACCACTTTTCAACACAAAGTGACGCCCTTGCTTACTTAAACAAATACATCCGTGATAAAATAGATGTTTTATGTGAACTACTCAAGTCTACAGATTGGTACCTATAATTATATAAAATGTAATATGATGATAATGACATGATTAAGAGACGACACAAGAAAGTTACAATCAGTCCAATATCATGAAAAAGTATTTTCAAAAACTTTAATGTTATGTCTGACAACATAAGCCATGTTTGATGGTGTACTGAATCTAATAATGAGCCGTATTGATCACTTATAAGAATGTTTTTTTTCTTCATGTTTCTTCAGTCTATTACATGGGGAAGGTGGGTTATAAAAGGATAGGGAGTGAACTGGAGTTGGAGCCCATTTTGAACAGTTTCTGCAGCACTGTATGACACAAACATGTTTATCGAACACTTTAATGTATCTTCTGTATATAAGGATTGATGACTAAAATGATTCAGAATCATTTGCTTTGCCATCCCATTAGAAGGAATCCAAACTTGATCGCAAAAAATATTTTCTGTTGCTAGAAAAAGGTGAATTATAGCAAAACAAATGAGAATTTGCCATACTTACAATACAATTTCTGGTCTAAAGTGAACATATTTACAATAATTTCCTATTCTAAACAAGTTTTGGTGTAATTAATTAGTCCTCTACCCAGAAAAGGCTTGTTTTCAGAACAAATATTGATGTCACAGTGTGGCCTAGTTGTAAGAGAGACTCTTCCACATGCTCATGGGAAATCTTTGATTTGTGATGATTTGATCTAATATAAAGACAACTAATCACTACCCACCAAAATGGAAAGTCACAATAAACAAGGGATTTAATAAGTACAAATATTTATGTGGAAACAGGTTCATTAAAACCTAGAAGCCAGACATTTCTGTCTGAAGAGACTTATTTTCCCTCCAGCTAACATGTAGGCAGGAGAAGTTCCACCACCTAAATTAAAGTGTCCCTAGTTTTTATGATAAACAGTGAAAAGACACAAACACACACTCGTCAGTGAGATTGTAAGTACACCTAAGAAGAAAACGGTCTCACTGGCTGCATCGCAAAAAAATTGATTGTGTATGTGTGGAGGTGAGGTGTGATTTAGGTGTGTGTTTGTACCGAAGTGTCACCCTCAGGACAGAAAGAAGGCCCGGAGTGATTGAGGAGGAATGAAGAAACTTTGTGTCCACACTGATCTCCCGGCTCCTCTCATCTGTTTGTTTTACATCACCACTGTCTTCTGTACCTGAGCTGGCGTCAGTCCGCCACTTTTTTTGCTCGCTCTTTTATTCTTTCTCTCTGTGCTGCTGCATTTATCTTTCTCCGAGAGCGTGGCAGGGCGCGATCGCTTTGTCCTCTCGTTCATGTGCCGTCCTCTGTTTTTTCTCCGTCTCTCCGTCTCTTCCTATTGTTGGCCGTTGTTCTCCTGCCTCTCCCTCACCCTCCTGCTCTCTCAATCCCGCTCTGTTCCCTCTGTGCTCGTTCTGTCTCATGGGCCCTGACCTCTCGCTGTGACCCCACCAAGCCGCGGTGACTTTGTTACACAGTACAGCCTAGTTGGTAGAAGTCAGTGCAGCGGCTACAGATATGAGCCGCAAACTTTTTCCCTCTAGTCAGCATAAAAGTATGTGTGTGTGAATAGATCCTGTTGCATGCAAGTCCTCCATCTCTCTCAGTGTGTGTGTGTGTACGTGGTGGATCCTGTTGCATAGTAGTCCTCTATCAGTGTCTGCCTCCTGATCTGATTGATTGTTCTGGGTAAATTAGGACTGGGCGCTGGTGATGGGGACAGGAGTGAGTTACATCCTTCACCCCTGTCCTTGCCCTCCACCCTCTTTCCCTTTCTCCTCCTCTGTGTCCCTGCTTTTATCATCTTCCTCCATGTCCTTTCATTCACCTGTTCAGTCTGTCTCCAGACTTCTCTGCTTCTCATCTCCTCCCTTTCCTTTGTTGTGTCTTCTCTTCATCCTCATCTTCCTCGCAATTCCTGCATTGTTGCAGTGAAATATTGCATTTAATGTTGCATGTGGCCTCCTCTCAAGTGGTTAATCGAATTTCTGCCATAAAAGGTGAACTTAATAGGACAAAATATTGGATTTTCATACAGCAGTGGGAAAGATCTGTTACCTTTACTCACCTTTACTCAATCTCTGAAAAAATAACGCATATCTCTGTATTGTAATAATGATGCATTCATCATCCAGTGAGAAAAAAACCTGAGGTTTGTGGTCAGCTTCCTAGACAGATCTCAGATTTCCTGATATTACTCTTTGAACTGTGAGAGGCTGGAAATGTTTGAAAAGCTTGAAATACTAACTTGTGTCTGGTATGATTTTTCTATAAAAATAAAGTTCAGTTATGTAGTTACATTTTAAAACAGAAAGGAAATACATCTCTGCCTTCTCCCTCAATGAAACATCCAGAATCTGTGAATGAGGTTCCAAGTTTCCCACAACACACTCCTCTAAATTGCACATCGGATCATAACTGGCTCCCGACTTGTTGTTGAAGTCAACCCTCATCTGTAACTAGAACTGGGAAACAACCTCAGACGCCACCGTGATGAAGGCAATAAAGCGAGAGTTGTGCATAACGTTCTTTTTTGTTTGTCTGGTTTAAAACTTACATGCTGTCTCGGTTTAACTAAAAGCCGCTTGATCCCATGTGTGATAAGCCACTGCTGATGTAGGGCATTTCCATAGCAAATCAATTGCTGCTCCTTTATTAGTGCATTAGCAGCATGGCTTTTCTTCAGCCCTGGAGGGCTACACAGTTCTGGATTAAATGAGACTAGCATGAGAAGTGGAATCAACATTTCCTTTCATTATTCTTTCTGTAACATTTGTTGATCGCTCATTGACCCTCCCCATACATGTAGGGAATTTTCCAGAAAAAGAAAGTTGAAACTGCTCATGATTGGGATGAAATTTGTCCTTAACATCCAAGAAATGTTTTCATTAAAGCAACATTGTGTAACTGTTTTACCCTCAAATAACAGCTTCCAAATCATTTTGATGCTACACTGTCTTGTAATAGTGTGAATGGTGTCTCTGTCTCAGCCACTTTCCCCCTATCACTTGTTTCTGCACTATGTAACTTCAGTGAGAGGGTAGGATCACATTGTTACATACATGTTTACTTCAACATACAGGTTTTCAACACAACATTGTGATGATGTAATGAGTTTTGTTTGTAGGTCACCCCTACATTATTTTTTACACACATGGGATTTTTTATTAATGACAGTGATGTTGCACTCAGTAACGGGGTTCGGGGTTTTCTATCTTTGTGTGATACCTATTGAGCCTGTTTTTCATTGAATTACAGCTTGTAATGGTTTAGTTTGTTACATATTAGGTGATGTCATCTTGTTCCTTGTGTCAGGACAAAATATTAATCTTTGTTACTTAGCAAAATGCAAATTTCACAATTTTAAACTTGTATTAATTTTAATAATTTTGGGCTGATTATTGCATAATAGTTGCAATATGACCAGACATACAGTATATAAAAGAATGCAATTATAATTAATTTCTTCATCAGCAGTTTGATGTGATTGTGAGCCCAGGCTTTGTGATTTCTCAGTTCATCCTCTCCTCTCCACTACATCTTTTTTTTTCTTGTTTAGAGCAAAGGGAAGAAGAAGCTAGCTGTCACTAGACAGAAAACACTAATGGAAAAGTTGATCTTTCTGAAAAAAGAAAAATTAGTTCTGAAAAGTTAGAACATGTATCAGTAGTAATAAAAAAATTAAAGATTACATTTTGCAAGTCATTCAGAGGGTTTCTCGGATGGGGATTTGGATAAGGGATAAGGATTTCAGTTCAATCCAGTGATAAATAAGCAATTGGTGAAGCTTAGAATTCAAATACAAATAATCACATGAATGATTAAATTTAGCTGAGTGCCAAACTTCAAAAATTCATTAGTGAAAAGTATTAGTACAGTTACAGGATTTTTTGTAGGGTTCTGTGAATTTCATAGAAGTTTTCATCTGACTTTTTTCAAGGAAATCCATGACATAAACTGAGATGTTCTGAATTCTGGGCATGTTGACATGGAATGACCCATAGAGAAGAAGAGAAAGAAAGGTTTTTGTTTTGAGGATGGACTTTTTGTGTTGTTAACCTGTTGGAGGATTGGGAGAGAGACTGCCAGATCAAGATTGGGATGCACTGACCTACTTCTGGGATGTGAAAGATGGAAACTTACAAGTTATCATGTTGTTATAATGTGCAGTAGAGAATGAGCCTCCTCTCTCCTCTCCCCTCACCTCTCTCCTCTCTCCTCTCCTGTCCTGTCCTCTGGTTGTTACTCTTAAACTGCTGAATTGGTAACATTGTCAACAAAAAACGGAGCTGCTAGCAAATGTGGTTGGGAAACTGGACCCCCCTCCTCCATAAATAGATGTTTGTTTCTGCTCTCTGTGTTTGTTTGTGTTGCCTCTTTCTGGATCGGGCCTGCAGGGACCATTTTTCAGAAAAGACAGCGTGGCTTTGGGGAATACTTAGACTTCCTCTTTTCTCCCCGCCCCTCTTCTTCTCCTCTCTTGTCTTGTTAATACATTTCTCTTCTCTTCTCTTCTCTTCTCTTCTCTTCTCTTCTCTTCTCTTCTTTTTTAACTTTTCAATTTGGGTTTTTATTTACACGTCCCAGACACAACATACAGTGAAAACAAATAGAAAATGTCAATTTCTTTTTGTTCTTATTTCCCAGTTTCCTCCATCATATTCCCCAATTTACTTTATGTTCCTGTCCATCTGTCTCTTTTGTGCGAGACTAAAACATATGTGGTGCTTCCACAGCTTCTGCTGATTTACAGTAAAGCAGTTTTTTTCCTGCAGTGGGACTCCGGCTGACTGTCTGCAGAACGCCGGTGTCCTGGAGTGGCACATCAGTTTGGTCAGTTCGCCCAGCACTCCTTCCTCTCCTCTTTCTCCCTCCCTTCCTCTTTCTCTCGCTTCCTCGTTCTCATACTACCCGGCACTTGAAAAAAGAGAGAAGCCCTGCTTCATGGCTTAGAGAATGAGCTGTGCCTCTCAGCTGCAGACCGAGAGAAGAGAGGAGAGGAGAGGAGAGGAGAGAGAAGGGGATAGAGGGAAAAGGGAGGAATACAGAAAGGCAGCGACACACTTGCATCTGTTGTGGCAGCGTCCTGCAACCGAGAGGCAAATGAGAGAGTGGGAGAGAGACACAGAGAGAGTATGCCAGAGTGAGAGGAGAGAGAGAAATAGAGGAGATGTCAGACAGCCGTGTCCTTGAGAGCTGCACCACAACTCTTTGAAGAGGGCCGGGAGACGGTGTGAGTAACGTGCATCTCAGCGGGACATGTGTGTCTTCTGTGTGTGTGTGTGTGTGTGTGTGTGTGTGTGTGTGTGTGTGTGTGTGTGTGTGTGTGTGTGTGTGTGTGAGTGTGGGTGTTTGTGTATGTGTGTGTGTGTGTGTGTGTGTGTGTGTGTGTCTGTGTCTGTGTTTGTGTGTATGTTGCATGGTGGTACAGGTGCAGTACTGTTTGTTTGTTTGTGTGTGTGTTTGTGTGTGTTTGCCCTAGTGTGTGTGTGTGTGTGTGTGTGTGTGTGTGTGTGTGTGTGTGTGTGTGTGTGTGTGTAACCTGCTGCTTGCACGCTGACCTGCCAAGCTCACAGTGAAGGGGGTTTGGCTGCCGATCTTCTCTGCTATTGTCTGCCTGCCTAAGTGTTGCTGACAGGGGATTATGGCAAATACAAAACGCCGTATGGACCAAAGAAACACAGTGCCAAACTTCATAGACACGCATGCATGCATGAAGCTCCATGTAGAGAGCTCTGTTTGACCGAGCTCACGTTTGTGTGTGTGTTTACGTATGTGTGAGTGTGAGCTATTATGTTTGTGTATCCGGTTTAGTTGTCTGTGAAATCTTCAACATTACAAGATCTGTTTTTGAGGGGGAGCAGTAAAAGAGCTTTATCCTTTAGGATGTATGTCTTCGATTGTCTTACACTAGTGCTTCATGCAGTAGCAGTAAAACCACCTGTAACTATCAGAAAAAGTCGATGGTGAGTCAACTTTACAATCTGTGGTCTGATTTAGGGCCCAATTCAAACTTTAAAACTACAGTGTTGTTCTGTAGTCATTTTCCTTAACGAATGGAAGTTTAAAAACAGACGTTATCTACTGATAAGTTAGTTAAGTATTAACTGATTATCAAAGTCTAATAGTTAAATCAACACATCCTTATACCTAAAAGACTGAATGGGTACAATGTCAGCATCTCCCAGAATGACAAATATCACAGCTCCCAAAAACAACATTACCATTGCAGTGTAACAACATCGTATGTGAACTTCGTTGTTCGGCCAGTGTGTGGTTAGGTTTAGGAAAACATCGTGGTTTGGGCTAAAATCACTACTTTACTTCTGTAACCTCCATTACAAATGTACCTAAGTTCATACATGCCAACGTTGACACCTTGGAAATAATTAAGAGACTTTGTTTCATGCGTTCTGGGGACTATAAAGAACAAAGGATTAAATACGGGAGAATTGTGACTCAAGGAGGAAACCGGGGAGGGCACTGAAAAACAGGAGTCTCCCAGGAGAAACAGCAAGTTGGCCTACATTACCTAAGTAACTTACGCTACATTAGTGGCGCTAGAGGTCATCACCAAACAACAACGTGAATATGGGTCGAAAAAACCTGCCTTCTTTCTCAAACTATGTGGTCGCTTTTTTTTTTGATGAGGACAGGCTCGTTTAAAGACACATAAAGACTGTCTACCTGCCAAACTCTACTTCTTTACTTGGGCTTGCGGTTTGGGGATGCACTATGATCAAACCCTGCGAGGTCTCGGGATCAGAGCCAAGCGGTGTGACCCATTGAACTATTTGTAACTAATCATAGGCCACAAGCCACACAGCATGCCATGGAGCCCAGTTGGGTTACACTCATCAAAATATAATGAGAGTCAACATGTCACTCATGTTTCCGAGGGCGTTCTCGACGTGAATGTCATTACTGGAGACGTGTGCCATTTTATTGCATTAAGTGTCAGGCGGCTGACATCATGAGGTCAGCAGGCAGGTAAAATACGCTCTCAGAGCAACCAGTGGAAATGCATTTAATATTCTAGGTATGATGCCGGCATCACACCCTAATCTAAAAATGCCCTGGTTGCATCATGTCTTATGAAGCAATGTGGATATCACATGTCCAGTATCATCTACTGTGTTTGATCATTTGTAGGGAGACAAGTGTGACGGAGATCATACTCTCCAGGATATATTTAGAAATTAAATTATAGCATACTAAGTGCATAGATAGCATACCAAAGGATGTATATCATTTCTCTTTCTTGCAGCACCAGTAGTGACAGGCAGATCGCAGGATTCATGTTTCCAATCAGCATCAATGTTGTATCGTAAATTATAGTAAATATTTTAGCTCCTTGTACCTTTAAAGGAAACCCCTGTAGGACTGTACAGTAACTTTATACGTTATATTACTGTCAAATGGGATCTGATAAACATTAATGTTACACATAGTTAGCTCTTATAAGCTGCTGCCTGCTGGCATAAATTATTAATACCTTGTGTTTCTTTCTATGTTGTTATTAGAGCTTTGTTCAACAGTTTGATACTACAACAAGTACAGTAGTATAGTATGTAATATATATGATCCTGAAGGTTTAAAACTCAAAATACATTTTCTTACTCTCCATACATGCTCCACATCTTCATGAACAGTGGTACTAGAGCACAGAACTGTATGTCTCTTCATGTAGTAAATATTTTTGGAAGATTAATATACATTAAATAACTATTGTTACGTTATATATTGTATTCTTGGAACAGCAACACTTTACAATCTGGAATAATAACATTAATTAATATTATTTAATGCAGTAATTATCATTAAGTAACACTTCATTAGCGGTTAAAAATTAAGAAGTGATCGATTACAATTGGTGTTCATATTGAGAAAGGTTTTGATTTAGACGTTATTTAATAGGTACAAATATTAGTTTATTGTTACCAGAGACAAACCACTTAAAGGCACGATTTGTAAGAAAAGATGATTTTGAGTATCATTCCCAACTCATCAAATAATGACTCTCTAGGACACAAATCAAAAGCCTATTACGTGCTTTATCACAGCCAAACTGGGAAACCTGTCAGCCAATAGCATTGTTGCATTGATGAGCAAGCCGCACTCTGGATGTGAGCATGTGCAGTAGAAATATAACCTCGTTTTAAACCTTATTTAGGGGGGGAAATCATCAAAGTTTTCAAGTGTTTTTTATCAGATTTGATAAATATAGATATAGAATATAGATTTGATGATTCGATACATGTCATATCTCTGTTCTGGTGACCACAGACCATATTCACACAGTGGTCATTTCCCTCTGACGTCACACTCAGGATGGGAAACTTGAAAGCTAACGTTAGCTGTTGTCCTCTAGTGGCTAACAGCTGATCAAATATGTAGTTTTACCTTAAATTCTGGTCCAGTGTCCCTCCAGGTTTTCACTATGCATTGTCTTTTCAGTTTTTGATCAATCAGTAAGAGGTGAGGTGATGAGGATTTGTCAGTTTCCCTACATTTACTACGACGTTCGTGCTTCCCAACCTGAGTGGTAATAACTGCCAGGGGGCGTTGCCAAGATGGCTGCAAGATAGCTTGTGACCCTTGAAACAAACTGTTTCCACACACTTGCATTTACATTTGAATTCTAGAGCAAAGTAAAAGAAAATAAGCAACAAGAGCACTTTATGATATTGCTATCTCAAA
This sequence comes from Pagrus pagrus, assembly GCF_965226575.1. Lineage (NCBI taxonomy): Eukaryota > Metazoa > Chordata > Actinopteri > Spariformes > Sparidae > Pagrus > Pagrus pagrus. Next base: position 28,609,710 of record NC_140185.1, on the reverse strand, counting down.
TCTCCCTGACGTTGGTCTCCACATGTATCTGCAATTTAAGCTAGGCTCTACTGTAAACAGGTTATATAGTAGCTTGATAACTAAAATGTTTGTTAATGACTAATATTTAAATATATTTTGAAGGAGGTGAATTCATGTTTTTATGTATATTATTGTATAATCTGTCACAGTCCATGGTAAATTATAATTAATGCTCTCAGCATCAATGAACTGACAGTAGTAACAGGCAGAGCTGATGTTGTCCACAGTATATATATTTAGACTTTAGAAACTGTCCCCAGGGTGAGCATGTAAGTGTGCAGTATGTAGTGAGATTGTGCGAGCATAGTGTTCGAATCACTGAGTGTGTACGTGCACACAGTCTGTTTGTGTGTGGCGCAGTGTGTTTTAGGCTGTTCCAGCCAACCAATTGAGGTCAGCCGCTCAATAATTAAAGCGTGTCACTGGTTAGTGCACGAGCTGGGTCGGCCAATCAGAGCGACTGATGTCAGATCGGAGTGAAAGAGAGTCAGAGTGGCTGTTAAAAGAAGGAGAGAATGGGGGGATAAGGAGAGACAGAGCCTCGGACTGAGAGTAAGAGAGATGAAAAAGTTTAGAGATGATAGTTTGATGTTTTCCATTCACGTGAGCGATCTTAAAAGGTGTTCAGATCTACACGCTTGAAATGCTGCTGGTCAGTCTCCTACTGTGTCCTGCCATGTGTGTCCCAGTTTTTCACTTGTTGCAGCACAAATCTGACGAGAGTTTCCCAGCTACACTATTTTTTTTGTCTAACCTTATTACAGTAACTGAGGACTGAGCACACCTTACAGCTGTTACCTGAGTTGAAGAACATCAGGTAAGAGGAGGAGTGCTATTAACTCACACATGCTGCTTTCCTGGTTAAATGATGGAAAAAAAGTTACAATACTCTGCTGGCGGCCTGATGACAACCCATTGGTTGATACGTTTAGAACTTTTAGTTGGAGTAATGAATGTGTTGGTCGAGATAATCATTGTTTATTGATTTTTCTTTTCATCCATGAGGTCGTGGTATTCTTAAATGTGCTGCAAATATAATATTTTTAACATCCAAAAAAGGATATTAATGAGATTTGTGAGCATGTGTTTAATCTTGGCTGTTCTCATCTAAGTGCGTCACACATTAGGATGTTCAAAATGAGAAGCGACTTGTCATTTGTCATTATTTGACAAATAATGCTAATGTTTTATTACCTTTAATTAGCATTTAAATTAGCACTGATTTATTTGAATACGTTGAGCTTTCGGAGGTTAAGCATGGGCACAGCGGTTAGCACCACGGGAACTTTCTTTGTGTGCAATTGGTGCGTTCTGTCTGCTTTTGCATTGGTTTCTTCTGAAATGTATGACACTCCTGTCACTGACCTCAGAAGCAGAGTTGGTCTCTAGGCACTGCAACATGTGCACTGTCAACTGCTCCTAAATTTGAAGCATGGCTCCAGTGCAGAACATGAATTCCCTCAGAGGATTTATTGACGTGTAACTTAATTATTTTGTGTTTCTGATGACCACCTGCTGGTTGTTCCATTCTGCCTGCCTTGGTGTTGCAGTGGCACAGAAAGAAAAGGCGCTGATCTGCAGCATTAGTTAACATAATGCTGACGTTCTCTTGAGTAAGACATCAAAACATTACCAGGTGTCTGTAATGCTGATGAAAGGAGAGAAACATAGCTTGTACACCCATCTCAGTCTGCTGCTTTAAAGTTGTTGCCATTCTTTTGGCTGGACAGTCAGACAGTAAACTTATTTACATGTTGACTGATAAATAATTTAGTCAGGGCAAGATGGACCCCGAGCACAGCCAGCTAATCACAACAGTGGCTCAGTTTTATATGATACAGGTTGTGTCGGCGTAGCACTCCGAGGCTCCAAGGTGCTGATTTTGCAGCTGCCGTTGGTGAGGGATCGGGAACTGGTCGACAAACTCTCAGTTGTTCCCACTGGCAGTAATATCTGCTGTCAGTGGGAAGCCAATGATACAGCTTAATAATCTCATGTGTTTGTGCCTGTGAGTAAAGCTGAGAGCTTTACCCATCAGTTTGGTCTGCTGTTTCTGCTGAGGATACTTTAGTTACTTTTTGGTAATCACATTACTGTATAGCATTCCCCTCGAGCCTTAGATGTCGTCTGGAGGATGTAATCTGATCACAGACGTGAGCCTGATGTGAGCTTCTATTTATCTGGAAGCCTTTCTGGGTGATGTGAGTTCCTATTAATACTCCATGCAGCGGTTGCTGCCTGCCAGCCTGCTACACACACACACACACACACACACACACACACACAGTCTGGTAACCAGAGACTTGAGACTTCTGAAACACTACAGACTGCAGTCCACTTCAGGCTCTGATGATGTCATTAGGGACAGCATATCATTAGTGACATCACTGCAAACAGGAAATTAATTTGTGTGACAACATACAGCACCAAGAGTATTAAGTGGTTTTAACTTGTCTGTCTTTTTTTCTTTCTTTCTTTCCTTCTTTCTTTCTTTCTTTCTTTCTTTCTTTCTGTCTTTCTTTCTTCTGTAACCTTCATATTTGTATTAGTCCAGCACTCTACTTTAACAGGAGATTCAATGATATTTGGAACATAGAGGAGTGAAGTTAAGGGCCGTCCACACCAACAACACTAACTGTAACAATAACAATAACGCAAGATGAGACATTTCTAACCCACAGATACGTTAAAACAGGGTTACTTTCCATTTGTTTGGTTGAATTTTCTATTTCTCTTTTGTCACAACGCTGTGCTTTTGCTCTGCTAAGGTTTAGACACAAAAAAACTTGATTAGGGTTAGGTTTACAACACGGTTTGGCATAAATTACCTGTTTTGGTCGTCAGATAAATGATGGAGATGGTCCGACGCCACAAAAAACGCTGGAAAAAAATTATGTAAAAGCATACACAAGATTGTTTTCTAAAGGGAACAACTCTTGTAAAAGAGTGTCAGATTCTCCTAACTCCTCTCATCTTTTAAGAATTTCGTGAGCCCATATCCCTTGGGTTTTTTTTTTGTTTGTTCCTCTGTGGGACTTACAGCAGTAACAGGCCATCAATATCCATCTTGCTATGCTGACACAGCTGTTTACAGAGCGCTATTGTTCATCATTGTGGATGCTCTTGTTCTTGGTGTGGCTGGACCTTAACTCCCAAAGAGGACAGGACAGTTGAGCAGCTGATATTTTTTTTTCTCTCTTTCCTCTTAATATATTTGTTTGGATGATTGTAATATCCTTGGAAAAACCACCAAAATAATTTCCATAATTATTACATCAACTCGTCTACTGTCCACTTCCTGCCATCCTTTGCACCCTGAGTTCTTTCCCTGTCCCAACCTTTTGTTTTAAGTTGTTAAGTTTGTCCACTGATGTCTCTCTGTTCTCTATAAGCCTTCTGTATTTACTGCTAATCCTTTTTATGCTTCTCCCAGCCAGAAGCCCCAGTGAGATCCTGTAGATTTAGCCAGAGGTTGATCTGATGATTAGTATTCAGCTGTCAGAATACGTCAGTCAACTTCTGGAGGCCCCTCTCAATCCTCACCCTCCCACCATCATTTCACCCCTTTAAACTCTCAATGTATACCTCTGCAGTGTCGTGTGTGTGCCTGTGTGTGTGTGTGTGTGTGTGTGTGGGTGGGTGTGTGTGTGTGTGTGTGTGTGTGTGTGTGTCTGCGCCGCATCACGATGTATGTAGCTGCATGGTCCTGAAGAGAGAGACCTGCGTGCATTAATGTAGATACATATCCACCCTCCTCCTGATTTCCCAGGAAGTCGCCCTCCATCATGCTAAATGACATGAAAAGAGCTGGAGACAGATATATGCATGAATTAATTGGCTTGAATAGGAGTATTTAGAAGCTTAATCCATGGGGATTAACGCAAGCAGCCCTCTCCGGATTTAAGCTTCTGTGCGTTCTCAGCAGAGGATTGTTTCATTTCACTCCCCCCTCCTCCTCCTCACATGCCACCACCTTTAGTTCTTAGTCAGTGAGCCTCTAAAAAGCTGTCAAGTGTAGGATTAGCGATGTAGAATACCACTAGATAGCTAATTGCCCTAATAACCTTTAAAAAATATAATAATGATTTTTATTGTGACATGTTTTAACTCCAGCTGTGCTCTTGTTTAGCGCTGCCTTTCTGCTTCCTGCAGACACAGCTGTCGTTAAAGGATCAGTGCAAACACTAGATAGATGATATTCATTATTATCTTAAAGAGCAGTGACACATGGCAATTATTTGTACAGTATTGTGCTTGGTTAGAGCCCCTGTTTACACTTAAGCTTCTAACTTGAGCTAAATCCAGAATTAGATGCACAGACAATTAACTGATAAATAAATACAGAGTGATGCTCAACACAGACTAGCACTCATAATGTATAAAGCATAAAAAAAGACAAGTCTATTCCTTTTTTAAATGGCCAAACTCAGGAAAGTGGTGAAAAGAGGTTATCATGCACAGAATGACAAAATAGAGCTTGAGAGATAAGGTCAAAATCTGCTTATACTGTACCTTGGTCAAACTACATGGCTCACACTGTTTACACTACACAACTTTCTGTCTTGTAATTGGGTATCTTGAAGTCGTTTGCACACTACATAACTGATATTTATATATATATTTCACCAAGAGGAATCCCCCGATGGTCTCCAAATGTTTTGTCATGCAAACAAAATGAACAAACAAAAAAACACTGTGAGTAGCAGACAAGAAAAAGCCAGCAAGGCACAACACTGAAAAGCCTATATGAATGCCAGTGTATTACGAACTATATTTTTGTTCCCGCTGCATGCCAACAGATGCATGATAAAACTGGCATTCTCACCGCCACACACCTAGCCAATCCCTGTGAAAGGTGTGCACGAATGTTTGATTGTCAACTGGTGGAGTTCTTATCTTTTTTCCATTTAGCTCTACCCTCTACCCTTCTTTTTGTCTGTCTCCTTCTGGCTCCTTCCTCCTTCATTTATAGGCTTTGCACTGCAAGTCTATGAGATACTGAGCAGATCAATGCCTATAGATTGGCTCATTGGAAGCCATTAGTTACGGGTTTTTATAAAGCTAGTCATTATTGTGCTTAATCTTGCAGAAAATTAAATTTAGAGTTGTGTACAGTGTTTTGGTTAAAAGTTGTTGATTTTTTTCTCCCCCTCTCACTCACTTACCAGCTGCTATTTTTCTCGCCTTTTTTGCATTTATTACCGTGTGTGTGTGTGTGTGTGTGTGTGTGTGTGTGTGTGTGTGTGTGTGTTTAAGCCACTGAAAATTAATGACAACCTGCTGAAAGTACAGACACACACACACATGCACACACAAAGGTGCATTAGTGTCGCTGTTAATAAACCATCATGCATCCTGGTCATGCCAAAAAACCCTTCAAGAAAACTGCCCATACAACAACATGGCTTGGCCACAGTACTGCAGACGTACAGCAGTTTTTTTTTTCCTCAGTGTTGGCAAATTTCTCCATTGTCAGAGCCTCAGTATTCAGTGGCTTTAATAACTTAAAAGTGATGGGGGTGTCGTTTTTTTTGCCCTGCCACTCTGCTTTTGTTTTCAAAGAGCGCTGCAACGCTGTCCTGGTCCAGCTTTAATTTTCAGAATTGGTCATGAACTCTTGGACACCGCACTCGCTTTTCTCTCCCGGCACTTTCTACCTCTGTCCTCTCAGACTTGCCCCACCCCATTACTCTTTTCCTCAACATTTTTTAACTCATTTCCCAATTGGACAACAGAACTGTACCCAGTGCCACAGATGTGAATACACATTTAAAGTGGCAATATGTAAGAATTTTAGTGGAAAACATGAAAAAAAATATCAACAGAATCTTTTCATGTTTAAAAAAACAAGAATACACCAGTTAATCATTGGTGTAAAAGTGGTATATTGCTCCTTTCAACCCCACTACCTCCTGCCTCCTTGTCTCTCACTTCCTTCTCTCACTCCTCTACTTCACTCTTTCCCTTTTCCTTTTCTTCTGTCCTCAGCGTCCCTCATGTCTCCCCTCTTGTCACTCTTCCCCCATCCCTAGTCCTCTTGTCTCACCCGTCCCCCTTTGCTCCCCCACACCCACATCCTCTCTAACTAAACAATAGACGCCTTGAGCTCTGAAAGATCGCTTCCCATCCCACCCCAACACCATCAACACTGCGTACCCTCCTCCTCTCCCACCCCATGATGATATGCAGAGTAGGGCAGCAGCCTTCTTTTGTTTAGCTTAGCGCAAATGAAAATTGCTAATCAATTTTTACCCCCTCTTATTTCATGGCATGTAGTTCCTGCCCCTCCCCTGCCAGCTGTCATTGTGTGGTTGTGGCGGAGGGCTGAAAGCTTCATTAGCAGGAGGACAGCATGTTTTGCCCCTCAGCACTGTATTCATGGAATTACTAAAGATAGATAGGACATTGCCTGGTGTTGCTCATAGATTTAGAGCAAATAGATACTTCCATCGGTCTGTCTTGTCAAAAGCATAGCAGAGGATGTTGATCATGATTTTATGATTATAAACGATGATATTTTTAAGCCTTTGCTTGTCCTTCATAGACACATAACATAATCAAGAGATACCCTAACTAAACCTGCTGAATAATCAAGAGTGCTGGCATGAAGAGTTTATATAAGAGCTATTCCTTTTCATTCACTCAGATATAGCCACATATACGCTCTCGACTCTTTGTGCATGTTTACATTTTTAAACTCTATGTTTTTACTGAATGCATATTGTGCATTGTCACTGAAGGACCGCCAAAGGAAAAGCTGAATATTCTTGAAGTTTTATTTGACTGTTTTCCTCTCTCTCTGTCTCTCTTTCTCATTCTCTTTCTTGCTCACCCCCTGCTCTGTTTCGTTCACTGTCTGTGCAGCCTACTGACTACTTTTAATTCAGAGTACTGAACAAGGAGCAGCACAATGTGAAAAAGATATCCAGAAAATGAAAGCTTTTCCATTCTGCATGAAGAGCAGAGCGCTGCCCAGCAGCTGCTCTGTGTATCCATGCTAACCACTCAGAGGACCGGTCCGGTCTGGTCCGGTCGTGTAATGGGCCTCCACTGAAGTTTATTTTATTTTATTTTTCCCCAGGATGGTGATTGGCAACATCTATAGAGTTAGACAAAGGTGACCTTGTTTTCCTAGTGGAATATACAAATCCCTGAAGGGCAGGTAGACCTACGTGACCGTGACCAAAAGGAGCAAAACTTAATGTGAGGGGCACTCCAAGGGAGAAAATGAGCACACCTCACCTCTTGCCAAATAGCGTCTTATGAGGGTAATCAGCCAATGTTTTCAATCGGCTAAAACACAGTCTAAAACAATATATCAAGCTCTAAAGGGAGCACTTTCTGCCCAGTTTCCAGTGGCAGCTTTGATTCTCGCAAGGCTGGTCAGGACTCTCTACTCTATTACAAAACTAAAACATATAATGGTGGGGAAAAAAAAAGTTAATTCATGTTTTATACTGTATGATGCTAATAATGTATATTCAACTTCTTATTACTTTATATTGCAGAGATGGCTGCAAGATGCTACATAGTTTGATTTGTTATAGCAAACTGTACAGAGCCTACTGTGGGCCGCAGCCTTTCTCTTTGAGACCTGCTTATAGACTAACTGCCTCTCCTTAAACTAGCAGGAAAAAGAACAAACGTCCCCCTTACTTTTCTGCCAATCACAGGTACGCTATCTCACACAAATCATAGGTAGCTGAAAATAACTGATGAGCTCTAAACTTGTAACATCTTAACTGACACCCTGTAAATCTCAGGAATGTACAAAACAGTCATTTTTTATCTATGTTTCCTGAATAATGATTTTGAATACGTTTCCATGTGGATACACTTATTATTAGCACTGACTTAAAGGGAGCCATGGCAAAGAGTGTTGCCTCTTGGCCGGTTGTGACCGAGCACTTCCAGCATAGCTGACGTTTGCCTCCTCAGCTTTAGTGTAGGTAAGCTAGATGCAGCTAAGTGCACAGGTCAGAGGTCACAGGATGGCCAGTGGTAATGGGATGGAAGGAGAGGGAGAGAGGGAGGTGGGACTATCTTTTCCGGCTGATACTGATCTGATACAGACCTCCTTCCTCATCGCTCTGTACTCTGTATTCACCTGCCTTTTGATGGAAATAGAAAGAAAAGAGAGTACAGCAAACTGTCCACCCCTTTATACTCAGAGGTGTGAGTGTTTGAATGTGTGTGCATTCTGCTCCAGTTTCAGCTGTTTGTTTGAAACTGATAATCACAGGCTCTTCTGTCTACTGTGAGGAACGGTAACCACCTCTCTATGAGACAATATCTCCCACAGCCACCTCAAATCGATACTTCAGAACATTTGACCCATAACATTTCACTTTTAGTGTTTTATTCTGAAAATTAATCGGATGTTATGATATTGTTTCGGTATCTGACTTCTTGTCTGCTCTCTGCTGCATTCGACTGAATTGATGCGCCGTGCTCCGGCACACGGCAAAAATAGAAGCCTTGCGTATCTGCTGCGGAAGAGTCCGGATTTAGGTGTTAGCTTTGGATCAGGAAGAGCCAGGGCTGGCTAGTTTTTTTTTCACTAAAATTTTCACATATTGCATAGTGTGACATCAGGATGATTGCCAAAACTAGATAAAAGGCAGTTTAATGGCTGTGCAATTCGACTTTTGACCTTTGACCTCACCAAACTACTTGAGCTTACCATTTCACTTAACATTTCAATTCAATTCAAATGGCTTGATTGGCATGAGCATTTAGACATGTAAAAGCTAAATCCTCATTAGAAAAGTATTAGAAAATACCATAGCAAATCATGGATTAATATCTGTGTGAAGCTGATTTTAAGCATCAGAATGTTTGGAGAGTTGACACTGTAGTCTTGTTTTCCGAATCAGTGTCAGTCTTCTTCTGCTATGTCTCTGCGTCATTCTCCACTCTGTCCATAACATCCATTTAAATCTGAAACAAAACTGACAGGGCCGTTAAATCTGACACATTGCAACACCAGTGTGTCTGAGGCCATGATAAAAGAGATGACTTTTTGATTGGCTGAGAATTGAAACCCGTATCAACAGCTTGCTCGTCTCCACACCATCAACGTATTGCATTTAGAAGACAGGAACAACTGGAGGTTTCTCGTGATACAATTTGTAAAGACATTTCAAGAAATTAGAAATGTACAGATTCCCAAGCGGTTATTCTTCCAAAGTGTCTAAGGTCACTGAAAATATTACAGCAATAATAACTTTCAATGCATTCATCAGCACACTTTGACACACTGTATACATATTTTCATATGCCATGATGAATATATTACCTTGTATATTCTGTTTCCTTTTGATCCATAACTGTGAAATTTAATATAACACCACATCATATCAAAATAAAGACTCTCACGCGCACCTTCTCCACCACCATCTTATTCTGGCCCCTAAGTATCGGTGTCAGAATTTTCCTCCTTCTCTCTCTCTCTCTCGCTCTCTCTCTCTCTCTGCTTGTTGATCATAGTTTTCCATCTCCTTCTATTAATAACCCGAGGATCTGTTTGTCACCCCACTTTACGGTGTCTAGTTGCCTCTTGAGGGCTATTAATAACAGCAGTGGATACAAATACATTGATACCTTCAATCTGGTGATAAGAAGACATGACTCCCTTAATTCAATCAGACTCCCTGTTAAATGTCTCGTGGTCACAGGACCAAAGTGGTTGTCTGGTGTCCGTGTGTGTGTGTTTGTGTGTATGTGTGTGTGTGTCAGCGGTAATCTAAGGCACTGATGATCTGGTTTTTCCCCTTCTATGAGTATCATGTACCAGCCATAGTATTTTCATTGAAACCAGATCATACCCACCGATCACATGTATTAATATATAAGTACCAGTGTCAAGTGAAGATCCAACATGGAACATAATGGGTAGACTGGGCATTAAGTGATCGAGGTCAACGAGCCTGAATGACAATTTGCGATGTTCGTTTTAGATGTCCGCCATTAAATCAGGATATTTAATAATGTCGATGATGGACTTTGTACTGGAGACTCGGGAAGATGTAACATTTCAGACATGTTCTGTTCAAAATTATTTTTTTAAGATTATTATTGGTATATTTCAGTCTAAAGTGTCGGTTTAATGAAAAATTTAACCCAGCCTTTAACAGTGCTTCCGTGCCACCTCAGGGGCACTGAAGGGCATCACATGAGCAGGTGCCTTTTACTCCACGGGGGACAGTGTCATGGTACTAACAAGGATCAGACCTTTTTCCATGAACTTTTACACAACACAGACAGCTGTTTCCATAGGTGGTAATGGTGCAGGGTCTGTGTAATGACAGATGATTGTCTCTACTTATGAGCTTTGGATGTTTGAGGTGGCATGGAAACAGGAAGAGGCCTCAGACTGACCAGATGGACTTGACTCACAACTATTATAATATTGGTTATCTCTGTGTTGAGAGAATCAATATAAAGGACAGGAGATATATTGTCATAATGTTTAAAACACTATACTTGTAAATTATTATCCAAAATCTGTGTTTTATTAACTAAGAATCATTTAATGTGTTGCACCTGTCAGAATGTTAGACATGCCAAAACCCAAGAAAAACAGAAGCACTGTTATTTATTTGTTCACTTTCACAAGCATTGACTCCATTGCCGAAAATCTTTTCTAACCTAACCTATAATTTACATATTTCTCTTCAATTCTTTTGAAAACAGGTAATATTCAAACTCAAATATTGCACTCAGTCATTTTTGTGTTGTCTTGTAGAAAGCTCCTCATAAAAATATAGCTTTCTAATTCAACTCTGTTATATATCTTTGTAAATATCACAAGGAAACCATTAAAATGAAATTTTAAAAAAAGTTACATCAAAATGATGGTACCCAGGATGATGGACACCTACAAGGTGTTTTACTATATCAGTATGCAGAACACAACAATCCTGTCTTGGTATAAGGGCTTTATTTTCCTCCCACCTCAGCGAAATACTGGCTAACAGGATCAATACATTGGTTTTGTACAACTGATAAAAACAGTTGCCTGACTGTGTTCTGCATCTACATAGCAAGCAGATTTGTTTGAATATGTCCAATGCCTAAAAGTTCCCCACTTACAAATGGGCAAAGTAAAATGAAACATGTTGACCTCCCCAAAAGCTGCCTGCAGACCGTCTGTTCTTTTATGTTCAGATCAACTGGAGCCAAGTCACAGGAATGTGGACAGTGGACAACCAAGAAAAATCAAGAAGGCCATTTGCATAAGACAACAAAGACCATCATAGAATAAAGTCATGGGTTAGAATCTTCTCCATGTACACGAGCATCTGTTGAAATATGCATGACATTTTCTGAACCTTGGGTTGAGATTCTTTTATCAAAAGACACTTTGTTGATAGATCAACTTGTGCATAAAATCAAATCAACCAGACCAACGTTCGGCGACATTCACTTTTTGGTACCATCAGAGTTTGTCTGGAGAAAACCTAGTCCCCTCTCAGTGTATAACCAAGTAGTTATACACTGAGAGATCAAAACATAATGAAAAACAAAAGAGAAACGGTGAGAAATCGGGGGTAAACAACTGTGTATTTTGGTATGCCACAGACAGCATCTCTCTCCCAGTGTGTGCGTTTATGTGCAGAGTAGTGAGCATTGGCCAGTGAGAATGTGTGTGTGTGCGTGTGTGTGTGTGTGTGTGTGTGAGCCTAGTGGAAAAGCAGGAAGAGTTGCTAATCCGCGTGGCTGGCCGAGCAGAAAGGCCATTCATATTTATAGCTGACTGAATCACATTCTGTCATACAGATGTCCAATACTGAGACCGGGAACAAGAATAACTCCAGAACAAGATAGAAATATGGGTCTGAAGGAAAACTCAGACCAGAGACATATTTTTAGCCTGCTGAGTCACTGTTTGATACAGATGACACCATGACTGAAAAGAAGAAACAGCTCTACAATTAGACCTAAATATGGTTTACAAATTGCTTAAAACCAGCCATGAAAATCTGCTGAGTCACTCAATCCCTCTAGGAATGCTTGGACGGGAGGAAAATATGAAGAAAGCTCCTGTTATGGCACCGCATAAGTTTGTAAGACTTCAAAGCTTTAAACCTTGGACGTTTTCAATAGACTTTGTTGTTGTCTTGAGTTATGGTGGACGTTTCCTTAATGAATGACCAAGCTGTATTTACTGACACGGTGCCATTGTAGCTCAGAAAGGTAAACGGATATTTTTAACCTGCTGTATCACAGTCATCCAGAGGTACGACAGGAATAACTAGAACTGGACAGCAATAGAGGGTCTAAAAGTGAACTGAGGCTGTGAGAGGCTATTTATACTGTAATATCCCGGGTCACATTCTGTCATACACATGTCAATGCTGAACCATCAGAAATCCTGGGGAAAAAATGAAAATGAGTTAAAGGTGAAGAAAACTTGTATACGTACTTTTATTACCTTTTACCCTACAATTTTAAGAGGCAAGTCTTGCATTTGAGTGTTTATTAAGTTGTGTGAGTGTGTGTGTATGTGTGCTTCTGCCATAGTATTAGTCAGATGAGGTATTTTTGGAGAACAGACTGTTCTCTCTCAGTGTGACTCCAGTCAGCGGGCCATTTTCATGAATCATATCGCTGACCGAGATACGCCATTGTTTCTGCACACAGAGATATACAAATACACAAACACACACACACACACACACACACACACACACACACACACACACACACAGACATTACTGTGTAGATGACCATGAAAAGGCATTGTTCTCACATATATGTACAATGAAAGATCTTTACATGAATTTAATATCTATGGTTGTTTTTTTGGACAACTGGAGTTCACGGTATCAGCACCTTCCATTTGTAGATCCCTTGGTTAGCTGTTATGGTACTACAACTGTACAGTACCATGTTACTGAACTACTTTTGGAGGTGCACGGTGTATTCATTTATGACTGGCAACAAAACAAACATGTTTTTCTTCTCAAGTTGTTTCAAAGTAGAAGAAAGAAAGAAATATAAATAATGTGAATATGTGAACATCCTAATTAGGGCACGATACTTAAGACAACATCGTGTTCAAAGTTAGTTATTAAAGCAAAGGAAGACAATATATAAATATGTAACTGTGTCATTGTATGGGTACAATAAAACAGCATCTATTTATCTAACATTATATCTCATTGGTAAAGAAACTTGTGTGGCGCACACTTTTGTAAGTTGTATGTACATGTATAAGTTCCTATATATATACATACACAAGTGTATAGTGGGCTCACTTACACTACAGGTCTTAATTTGCATAATACTGTGTGTGCATATGTGTGTGTTTGAGCTGTCTATGATGGAGAGTCCCAGTTTCAAAGCTACCATTAATTAGCAGGAAGAGACCACTGTAAGCGTCAACACTGACAGAAAAAGAGGGTCCAAGGGAATACTTTACACACATACACAAACGTACACACATATAGTACTACTACCACTTCCACAAATAGACATCACAATGATGCTAAAACAAATCAACAAAAGCATCACATTAAAGATCCATAAAATATTTAACATCACATTATTAAATAGCAGGTGTAATAACAGGTTAATGAAAAGCACCAGGCTGAGCACTTCAATAGGAGTAAATGCAATAACAATACTCTCGAGGAACAATAAAGATAGAGATTTAATCTCTGTTTTATCTTACCATGTTAATGTTAAACTTATCTCATATGATTGCTGCTAATGCAGTTACATGTTGGAATTAAAGCCAGTAAGCCACAGAGACGGGGTGAGACTAGATATTCATCGCACTGTATATGACAAATGTGATTTACGTCAATAAGAGGCAGTAAGTCAAGTGCTTTAAGAGGATAACTCTCAACAATACTCTAGAGAAAGAGTTATATATCACATCAGTTTGTGTTTATCTGTCAGCTGCGTCGGCGGGGCCTCTAGAGACGAGGGAATGCATGTTCAAAAATAAACAGTTGCACGCACAATGCAGATGTACAGTATACATGCAACAAAAACACACACACAACCTCAAACAAGACCCATACACCATCCCTGCAGTTATAGTCCAGATCTACAATTATTTCATGTGTGTGCGTGTGTCCCCCTCCCCTCTCCCTCGAGTGCTCTCACCTCCTCAACCTGTCTCAACCTTTCCACCTCTGCACATTCCCCTCCTGACTGAAACTAGGTCTCCCTCTTCTTCCTTTCCCCCTCTTTCTCCCATTACTCCGTCTCTGGCTCTTGTTCTCTCCACTTCTGTCTGTTATATAGATATTCTCTCTCTTCCTCTGTATGGAGATACCCCCCTCACAGCACCCCCAGTGACCCTGTCCATGACCACTGACCTCAGGGGTAAATGCAAGGTCCCACCTCACCAGGAAATAAAGACATTAGCTTCCTCCCGCTGTCTGACCCCGCTCACCTCCCTCATCTTCCCTCACCCCTACCTCCATATCCCTCTCCCTAAATCCCCTTTGTACCACCTCCTGTTCTGTTTTCTTTTTCCTCCCTTCAGCCACCTCTCTCAACACTGTTTTTCTCTTCTTTTACTAGTCCCATCATATTCTGCCAGACAAAGATGCTGTTTTCAAAATCGTCTGCTTCTTCCTGCAGTTAAATGTTGGAGCGTCACTGAGTAGAATGATGTATGTGCAGAGTTTGACACCAGAAGGCTGTTTTCACATTCATTGCTCAAAGTTTGTCTGCCCTCATTGAAAATCTGGTTTTAAGAGGCGGGCCACCGAGAATGATTTGTGACATCACAAATAGTTTGGAAGGCAATCCAGGTCCAATATTCAGCATACACAAGTGTGATATGGAAACTTGGAGCCTCATGTGCACATTTAGTGAGAATAGACTTTACAATGAAGTGGAAGACATCTTGTACCAGCAGCTCAACTTGTGAAATTAAAAATATTTGCATATTCATATATTCTGGAATTTTAATGGGTGAGAAGGAGTACAATAGGTTCCATGTTCAGGATTTTAATATGGTAAATATACCCTTTTTCAGCAAAAACAACAGGTTCTCACTCTGAACTCATTAAAACAGCAGCTTGGCCTCAAACTTCAAATTATGACGATTTACCTACCACTCTAGCGTCAGTAAATAAAGCTTGCTGTTCACGTTTTATGCCATATAATATGGCTTTTGCACTGTTATCAACGCTGTCAAAAGGTTGCAGTTTGGTTAGGTTTAGGCAACAAAAAATACTTGGTTTAGGCTCCAAAACGCCAACTTGCAACAAGTTTTAGGCCACTCATCCTGGAAATAGTCAAGATGGAAAAAAGGCCCTAAATAGACAACATGATATACAATGAAATGTTTGTGTCATACCCTAAATATGGTGCTGTACAGAATGGTGTATGTATCATACTCCTTCGACCAATGAGACCTATTCACACATGCACAGTTTATTTTTTCAAAATTACCCGTGCTGGGGTCATCCACAGCAGTTCCCATCGCTTATGGATAAACAAATCAAACACCATAACACCTGGCACATAGACTGAGATGCCTGAAAAACTGGCTGAGTGTTGTGCTCTCTCCTGAGAATCCCTCTCACACCTCTTTTCTCTGCTACTTGTCAATAACTCTTATTGGCATGACTCACGCTTGACAGAGTGTTGCTAAATCAGGATTCAGATTTTCCGGTATGGCGCGTATATGGGAGAAACGGGGCGCTATATTAACCTTTGGATGTGTGTGTTTTTCTCTCTGTTCTCTGAGGATCTGTCTTACTGTAAAACTGGCTTCTTGGTTTTCCCTTGAGAGATACTCCGTCTGCTCTGTATATCTCCTCTTTTTTCAGCACACTTCCTCTTGAAAACACGTTCAAACTTTTCTGCACTTTTTCTTGTCCAGCTGAAGTCCCCTTATCAGGGGATTCTTTAATATGAGTAATGGTCTTCGTCTTAAGAGATGACTTATCTGTCTCCAAAATTTTATGACAAGAGAGATTAGAGCTTCAGTTTTCTGACCTCTAACTGGAGAATCAGCTTGTTCTCATGTCTCAAAATTTAGACCAAACTGTCCAAGATAATAAGGGGAACATATTAAAATTCTGTTAAATGGATCTCTGCTTTAATGTCTGACTGTAAAGTCTGCAGCTAGCTCACAACAAACTCTAAATGAGTTGGAAAAGAGGGCAGAATATTCCCCTGAAATACTCTTTGAAAAGTGTTTGCATACAGTTTTGTCAGGTTTTGTGTGTGTGGTTGGGGGTATATATTTGAATCTTCTTGTGGCTGCTTGTGTGAGTTAAATGGTTTTGTGCTCCTTTGCATGTGTGTCTGCATCATTAGTGTGTTGGTTTTTCATCCACAGACTGAAAAAGAAAAGTGTTCCCAAGAGATTGCTCTTCTTCTCTCCCTCACTCCCTTGTTCCGAAGAGAAGGAGAGAAAACATTTTTCTAGCGCAGTCGTTCACAAGCAGTAACACAAGTCAAGCATGTCACCTGCGTGTAGCGCTTTGCTTTATGCATATTCATAACTTTTTTCCCTATCTCAGGATATAGAGCACAAACACAGACAGAAAACAGTGTACATACCTCATCTCTCTTCTCACTGCTACTCCTCTCTTCTCTAAATCTCGCTTACTTCCTTCTAAGATGTTTGTTTGAACTTTACAGAAAGTAGGAAATATTTACTTTTGCTACCACAGGAAAGAAAGTAATTCTGGGCAGTGAGTTAGAAGCGGAAAAATACAGCGAAACGAAATATTTTTTTCTTTTATGTTGCCAGAATATTTACAGCTTATTAAACAATGACCCAAAGTAGCATTATAGTGTAATATAAGGAGAGTCAGAGCATCTGCAGGTGCATAGGCCTAAACCTTCTCACTAAAAGCACATCTCCCACTCAAAAGTGCATAAACTAAAGGTATTTTATTTCTGGTCCCCCTCAGTCATATCTTTTTATGCAGCTAGTAATACTCTGGGCACTTTGCCCTTGGCCTCCTTGTCTTTGTAAAGCTCCAAACAGTGCAGAGACTGTGCCTTGGGCCTTCCAGCAGCTATAAAACCCAAATTTGTCATTGAAATTTTTTTCTCGCAAAAGCTGCAGTCCAGCGAGCTTGTGATGCAGCTTATATGTGTTTCTCTGAGGCAGTGTAAGAAAAAATGCTGTTTAAAAGCCCAGAAAACATGTCAGCTGAAATAGATCATAGTGCAATGTATCCATGCTCCATACTGGCAATTTCAGGAGGATGAGCCTCCAAGACAGCTTGGAAATAGGCACTTTCATAGCCTTCCTAGGGGGTGGGGGAAAATGTAAACAGCATACAAAGAAAGCAGTAAAACGTATTACATTTATATATTTATGTCAATCGTAACTTCCAAAGCATTCATTTAAAAGTATTTGAATGATTTCGCATTGACATGTAAACCATCCAAGGTAAACAGAAGAATAAAATCTATTCTCACAGTCTTACTCGCATGCGAGCCAAACATCCTCTTATTTAATCTACTGCTGTTTTAAGAATTTTTTAAATAAAAATGTCCAATATTTTCAAGTCCTGTAAGTACATCTACTTAAGTACTGTCCTTACTTTACTACAAATGCAAGTTTGCAAGTAGAATTGTGAGATCCTTGAACGCCTACTTCACTTGAGCACTTCCATTTTTTAACTGTAACCTCTCCACTACATCTCAGAAAAAGGCTACTATTTAAGCTAATGAAACTCTTTAAAAGAAAAAAAAAAGGACTAGCAGAAAATGTATAGTCACAAATCTTAAAACAGGCCTGTTTTTCTGAGCTCATGAAAAGTTGACCATGGTCCTATCAGGACAGCTGATGATTTTACTGATTGTGATGCATTGCTGGAGATTAAACTACCCATCAGTGTATAAACTAGTAAAAGTTAGCTCAACCTTAAACATCTATGGCATTAACATGCAACATATACATTCATGCAGCAGCCATATATAAGAATAAACTACTGACAGGGAACATTTTTTTCTGCATAAAGAGCACTTTTACTTATAATATAATATAATTCAGCAGATCTTTTACTTATAGTGGAGTACTTAAGTAAAAGATCTGAGTACTTCTTTCACGACTGGTCTTGTCCAGTAGCAGTTACTGTGTTTTTACTGTATTGTTGCCTCAACAGCGCCCCTCTGATTACTATGAGTTATCTTGTGTGGTGAAAGAGGGTATTGCACTGTCAGAGGCCATCACGTCGTCTACAGAGGAGAGGCCAGGTGAAGTTGATTAGGGGAAAAAAATACCACCATAATACAGCAGAGATAAAACTGAGAGTGGGGGGAACAAACTGTCACGGAAAGCGAGAAAGAAAGTAATGCTGTTTATTTGAAATAATTTGGAAAATTAGCGTTATTTTTAGTAAGTTACATTCACCAGCTAGCGTTAGCTTCAATTAACGTTGTTATAACAGCTAACGTCCCCTTGTGTGTGTCCTAAACTAAGCTAACGTTAGCTAGCAGCGACGGAGGGACAACTTAGTAAAATAAAATAAAAAATGCTCTAAACGATTACTGAGTGCAAATACAGTCTAATGGGAGACCCAAGTAAGTTACTTAAAGACTGGACCTAGATACGAGAAACTTGGCCATTTTACCGTGGAGGCTGTGGTGGAAGACATTAACTCCAGTGGGAAGATGTTGTTCTTGAACTTTCTTCTGCAAATAACAGCAGTCGGTGAGTCAAATACAACTACCTTACTCATTATTTTGGCATTATTTATTATTTCAGTGTGCTGTTTTATTTTAAAGCACGTTGTTCAAGAAATATCTACATACATTTTTGCTATTTTCTATTGGCTTGGCAAAAAAAATGGCGTCTGTACAAACATACTTCGCCGTTGTGGATGTGGTGATTTTCCTTGAATGTAGCTGAAGTTTGTCTTTTCATGCTGTCTCAGCACCATGGACAGGGCCAGTCTGGGCTTTTACTTGTGTGTGGTTGGTGACTGGTGTTGTCTGGTGGTATAGTTGGAATTTCCTCACTGTTGCTTTGCTTTTAAGTTGTGCTACATTTAGCTTTAATAAGCAAATACAAGAGTTACATATGTGGGCTATTAAGTAGGAGTGTTGAGTAAGTAAGTCCCGTATATGATAAATGCATTGATATACTATACTTGTACAGGTATATGTAATATATACATATACTTGTCTGTTGTCATCCTGGGGTTTTGGTGTGGGGTTTGTGCATTTGACTTCTGAAATGATTGACTTTGTAAAATGATACCTGGACAGACATGTGGCCCACTTTGTGCCTTTTTCGAAAGCCCTGTCTTATTTTACCTCCTCACATTTTTCCCACCACACAACTGCTTTTTCTACATGCATTTACTTATTCAAGCAACATTGTATAAGCATTGTATCAAGCATTATTGTATAACCTAATATGCCATTTGTAAGAGTAGGCATGAGTACGATAAAACTCAGTATAACTACTGGAGAAAAATCCACTGTCCATGAATCTCATCACAGGCCAATAGGAAGCACTCTGAATGCACACACACACACACACACACACACACACCATGTATATACAGTATATATTGCAAGAGTATGAGCGAGAGAAAGAAAGAGAAGGGGTATCATGAGGTCAGGTAAGCGGGAGAGTTTTTCTAGCTGTGTGTATGATTCAGTTTGGTTTACAACAGATGGGCCTACTGTGACCCACAGGCAAATACATGGAGCCCCCCACCCCTATCCACACACACAACCACATACACACAAAATAACTGCAGATTTTTCAGTCCAGAGTCTTAGAGCCCTGGTATTACGTATCCTACCAACAGATTGCTGTTAAATATAAAGACAGACATGTACTTTAATTGAATTAAGACTTTCTGTAGGCAGATATCAGCTAATATGATTAGGGCGATAAACTGGCATAACCAGTCAATACCAACCCAGTGCATTGTTGCTGAGGTGGTAAATGGCATCTCCTTGTAGCACAGTATTTTACCATTGCCATGTATTTAAGTGGGCTGGTACTGACTGGTACGCAGGACCAGCACTTTTACATTTTACTCTTATGATTAACCGTGACTTTTTCTTGCGTACCGAAACTTCTCACAACCTGTAGCTACACTTTTCTGCCCTTTCCGTATCACGCCTGGGATGCTGGGACCACAAGCATATCGTAGCACAGCCCGCCTCCTTTCATTGCCCATTTTAACCAGTTGGGCTGTTCATATAGAGTACACCGCAGTGCAAAGCTCCTACTCATTATCTGCAGCGATCATTTGAGTATATATGGTCTCTGCCATATATACGCAAGCGAATCTTGCAAGAAAACACACTGATTATCTATTAGAAAATAGTGTCCTTGCTGTTCGTGCTTGTGTTTTTACGTATTTATTCCTTAGAGATGAGCAGAGGCACACAGGCTGCAGGCAGCAGAGAAGACCTCCCTGCAGATAATCTTTTAACTTCCTTGTTGAAGTACTGTAGAAGCAATGTGAATAACAGCAGTACCAACACTTATTTTTTTCCACTTCAAGCACTGACTATTGCACTTGTTTGTTCTTGATACCGGTTTGTTGTAAATACTTTGAAGACAGTTGTCAAGTTTGACTTATGTTTTTTTCACCTGGTGGCAAAGACTTATCTCCTCTTTCGTATTGGTGGAGTAGGACTGACACTGAAAGCATATTTTACTGGCCAGCTTTGCCACTTTAACACCATTAAACTAGAGGCCCAGGTCTTTACTCCAGAGACGTGGAAGAATATCAGAGTGGGTGTCATGGTGAGGCAATTTGTGTGGACTGCAGTCACCCACTGATAGTCCATGGCCCCGCAGGGGAAAACATTCACACTGTTACCATGACGGTTAACACTAGGGGTCAACACGGGTCAACTGGAAGAGTAGGAGGAGAAAACTACGAGGGGGTAAAAAAATGACGATGAAGAGTAAAAGTGGAGAATTTGGGGAGATTAAGTGAGCAAAGCATTAGCAAAGGAAAGAAAGGGTGGGAAAGAGTGAGATGGATGGGGTAACTGGGGAAATTGGACAGGGAGAGATGACAGGGTCATGGTAAGGAGAGGGAGAAGGAAGATGAATAGAGGATGAAGGAGAAGAGGATGAAAAAGATGAGGGGAGATGAAGAGAGTAGATAGGGATAAGGGAGAATGAGAAAAGAAGACAGACAAGGAAAAGATAGGGGTGAGGTAAAGATAAAGAGAAGAGGATAAGGGGAGAAAGAAGTTAGAAGAAGAAAGAGAGAGGAAAACATAAGAGAATGAGGCAGAGAAGAAGAAAAAGAGAGGTATATGATGTAACTGGTTGAAGTGCTGAGCTAAACAAAGTGTAACACATCCACAAACTACAGCAAATTGTCATCATAATTACAGTTTTGTAGAATAGAGTTTTTGTATTTTATATATTACAAATACAAGCCTTTCAAATTGAATTTAGTCTATTTTGTCTTTACCTCAATATTTTGCAAATATCAGAAATAGTGGCCTCAATATATAATGAGGTAGAATGTCTATTTTGTTGGTATGGTATTAGTACTTCTCATATGTGTCAGGCAGGGCTGCCCAGAATACAATTCTTTGGGCTCCGGAGCTTCGGTGGTAATCAACAGCGAACATTCAAAGCTTCAGTTGTGTGGTTGATTCAGTTCTTTTTCCGCATCTTCCACCTTTTTGTGCGGCTGCTCCGAGAGCTTCTAGTTGAAAATTGACTTTTCAGGAAGGCACTGGGGTCCTCACTGTCGATCTCTTTCAGGCATCCAATCATATAATATATATGACCCGTCACCTGTCACCCTGGTAATCAAGAAAATGGTGGAGAAGCTTGTTCTGGCTTTGTCTGTCTATCCTGAGGTGTATCAGACAGAAACTATCATAAAAGAGACAGAAAAGTCCATTTGTTGGAGCAAATCTGGCGTACACTGAATGTTGCTGGTGAGTGTTGTGCCAGCACTTCACTGCCAGAATGAATTGTTATGTGGACACGGATCCTTAAAACTCAGTTCCCAAATGGCTTAACAAATCATTGTTTGGTTTATTTTCTACAACTGTGCTTTTCAGTTTTATTCACAATGTGAACATTGAAGGGACAAACAAGATCTTAACTCTCTGTTTTGCAATTTTGCTGTTGCACTCTTCCTTATAAACTCACTGCTCCTCTTTCTTGCTGTCTTTCTCTCTGTGTGCTTGTCTTTGCTTTTCTTTCATCTGCACTGCCCTGTCTGCCCTCAGCAGCAAACCTCTGCTTATTAGAGAAAGAGAGAGAAACAGAGACTGATGGAGAGCAACGGCAAAAAGATAGAAAGAGGGAGAATGGGAAGAAATAGAAAGCAAATTTTGCTTGTCAGGATTTCTGTGTGTGTGTGTGTGTGTGTGTGTGTGTATGTGTGTGAGTGAGTTAGAGAGAGAGAGGGAGAGACTGAGAGGAAGAGAGAGAGATTTTTGCTTATCGGACAGGAAGTGGATCTCTTACAATAGCATTCTGACGTTTCCCCTTCTCTAATGTGGAAAACTGTTAAGATTTCTATTCCAGATACCATGCACACACACACACACACACACACACACACACACACACACACACACACACACACAGACACACACGTCACAGCGGTGCAGATAAGATGCAGCTGCTGTGTTGTAGACAGAATCACTGAGTCAGCCATATGTATTCACAGACTTAAGACAATCGCTAATTCACACTAACACAAAAGCGCACAAAGATACACAAACATACACAATTCTACATGAGGCTTACATACCTCACATACATATTTGCTATTCAGTTGGTACTCCAAATACATTTATACACATACAAAACACTGGAAGAGGGAATAAACAGACAGGTTTAGAGAAAGACATTTCGTTTGTATGGAGATGGTAGAAATGATGAGACCGTGAATGAAAGAGAAATATTCTGGGTTGAAACAGGCAGGGTGGAGCTGAAGAATGAAAATGAATTGAGATAGGCACCGAGGGAAAGGAAATCAAAAACAGACATGAGTAATATTGTATTAATAGGACTGTCTGTATGACGTCCATAGAGAGAGTAAGAAAGTTTTTCTACTTTATTTACAACAAAAATTATTGAACAGTGATTAAACCTGTTTATTTCAGATAAACTTCAGCATGTAATCTATAGTCTGCCTTTCTATAAAAAAAAAAGTCTGCTATGCAGGAAGTGATGCATAATCTGCTTGATGCGTGAGGTTTAATAAGTAGGAAAAATCAGTAGTAATGCATGGCATATACGGCAGACATGTCATATAAGCATAATTCTCAAATACATGTTACTTAGAAACATGAGATGCTTTGTTGTTGAATTTGTGAATAAAACATGGCACCATATGTGCTGCATTAATCCAAATTTGACTCTGAATCTAAACAGATTAAACCGCAGTTTCTATTCTTTTTTTTTTCTCAGCGGTGTAATCTTTAGCTTCCGCTTGACATTGGCAGCAAACATTGCAGAGTAATGGGCTTGGTACTTGGATATTTCTTACCGAAATGCAACATGGGAGCCATAGTCAATTTTGTTTTTGTATTTATTCTTTATTTTTATTTACAGAGGCTTATACCTTCGAAGATATTCAAAGAACCAGACATTTGTATTCATCTGGACTTATTATTCTAACCAGAGGAGCTGTATGCCCATTAAAGCCTTGAAGTGCTTGAACTAAGTCAAATAACTTCCACTTCTCAATCTATAGAATTGAGGTTGCATTCATTTACTGTGTCTCCACTACCTTACTTCAATAAAAAGCTAATAACTAAATTTGTTTGATTTGTTGTTAGAGTATGTTGCTATAATGCAGTTAAATTTTTAAATGACAGCAAAGATTTTTACCTTTATGCATAATTCATCCATCTATAAAGTTGAATCCAAAGTAACACACATTGTTTTTTAGATGGTGTTATGGTCATCTTTTCAGCAAAGCTAACTACAGTATTTTTTCTGTGTTTTGCTTTAACATTTGGTTACCTAATTACCTGCTGGTGTACAAGGCATAGTCTGTTGTGCTTACACAATAGTACTTTTTAATTTTTCAATGCAAGTTCATTTCAAATTCAATATTAATTTTTTTTCCCACCTTCACATGATCAAGACTGACAGCCGCATAATTAAATTAGAACTAAGGGACATGATTATGACTGCTGAGTGCTTTCATAGATGCTGAACAGCAGCCTTTTTTTCTTAAACTTTAAAATCCTAAGCATTTGACTGAACTGCGTCTAAAAAGTCTAACAATTTACAGAATAAATTGGCAAAAAGACTAGAATTTGCTTCTCTGAGGCTTCTGTATAATGGGAATAATAATAAAGAATATCAAATAAGGATTGACAGGGAGTGAGATATCCAGATGGTGCAACAGAAAGATAGAGCTATGATGCAAGAGTAAAGTTGTGTCAGAGAAAAGGAGGAAAGGTGAGACAGAAAGGCTGACAGCTTGACAGTAAGACAGGGAGGTAGACAGGGAGAATACCCAGGGAAGTGTTGCTCTGACTCACATTTTCCATCTCAGTAAACCGGAATGATCCCTCTCTAGTCCAGAGCTGTTAAAGTGTTTGCCTTGTGTGTTTGTGTGTGTCTTTGTGTGTGTGAGAGAGAGAGAGAAGCAGAGAAAGAGTAAAACAGGTTGAAATGAAGATGATTAACGGGGTTGGTCTGCGTGTGTGTCTGTGTGCGTGTCTGTCTGTCTGCCTGTGGCTGGCAGACCCATCCAGGCGTGAGTAAGAGATGGTTATTTGGTGTACAGGGCAGTTTCCACAAATGCTTGTTTTCTTGTCACCAAAAACACTTGAAATGTCTAATGGGGAAAGCAGACACTCTGCGATGTTGCACTGATTTTAATGGGAAAAGCGGATTTTGTCTATCCGTGTGTGCTGATGCAGAGTTCATCTTCAGGGAGGATAAGATGTATAAGAACATTTAAAATTAATAATGCGTAAATTGAACTGAAAAGTACACGTATCAAGCAGATAGTAACAACACCAAATAATCTGAGAAGCAGCTTGTGTCCTGCTACAACTTTTTTAAGTTTTCTTGGACATGTTGCATGTGAGTGGCATTTGGATCAATAGCAGAAATAAAAAGATGTCAGCTTTTTATCAGTCAGCAATCACAATGCAATTTCTTTAGAAAGTATCTCTAAATCTCCTTTGCCTTCCAAACATTTTTATACGTTAATGTCATTCTTTAACAGCTTTTAGACAGAAACAGATTTTCTGTTGTTGACTATAAAACAAACCCCGCAAATTATTTTTTTAGAGATATTTCTTGAAAATACAATAAACTTAAAGTAGTTTAAATTCTATATCCTTTTGAAATACTAATAAAAGAGAGCTGAAACATTGAATCAGAGGTCTGAATCAACAAGAGGAATTTACCTCAAAGAGCCCAGAAAAGCTTGAATTCAGTGGTGTTTCCCTTTACCCATGATGAAAGAGAGATCAGATTTTTATATGTACCACAGTGGGGTCGACTATTGTCTGACTGATGAACAAACAGTTGGGCCATCCCCTAATCCCAGTAGGAGTTTACACACACACACACACACACACACACACACACACACACAAACACACACACAGCAAAATCCCACTGTGTGTGTGAACAAACAGAGGATGAAAGGCAAGACAGCAAGGGGAAGAGCACATATAAAGAGCTGCTGTTTTATTAATGAACCTGGAAACAGGCTTGGGATTCTCAGGATCTGTTTGTGTGTGTGTGTGTGTGTGTGTGTGTGTGTGTGTGTGTGTGTGTGTGTGTGTGTGTGTGTGTGAGTGTGAGCGTGCGTGCGTGCGTGTGTGTGCAGCCACACAGTAGCAGAAACCAGGGTGGGTGCCTGGACCGTAGTGAGGCGCGCACACACACACACACACACCGACACACACACACACACACGGTCTCTAATAAATTCACTCTAATTCATTCTCTCTTTTCTCTGGGGAAGAGCCAGCAGTTTGCCTGATCCAAGGAAGCTTCACGTTACCTTCACTAAATAATTGATGCTCTCTCTCTCTCTGAGTTGCACTCACTTGCTCTCTCTTTCTGCTCTCTGTGTATCTGTCTGTTTCCCTTTTTCTTTCCGTCTGGTTCATTTTTTCTGTCTGTCTTTTTTGTCCATCTCTATTTCTGTTTCTTCTGTCTGTCTTTCCTCCCCTCTCTCTCTCCCTCTCTCTCTCTCCTCTCTCTCTCTGTCTCTCAATCATTGTGTATTGTCTCTACCATTCCAAGCCGTGAAAATGTTGATAAATTTCAAAAGAATAGCCAGCAGTTTGGGAGATGAATGTGTTATTAAAGAGTTTTTTCCCAAGCCAAGCCCTTTGGGTATATGTCTGTGAATGGCACTAGGTATTTGTGTGTTTGTGTCTAAGAGGGAGACTGAGAGGTTTTTAGGGTGAGAGATCTTCTCGGGTCCAAATGTCCCCCTCAAGAATTGAAACCGAAGAAAAGTGGCCGCATGTAGATGCACAGTGTGCGTGAAAAAGATTTTGTGTATATGCGTGCTGCTGAATGCATCTGTATTTCTGTGTGTGTGCGCGTGGGAGTGCGTGTGCATGTGCAGGGCCCTTCTTCCCCCACTACCACAGGGATCTGACCCCACTAACCAGAGGTTAAGTGCTCCTTCTCTCTTTCTCTAACATTCATCTTGTCCTCTCTCTCTCTCTCATTCTGACATGCTATTCCCATTTCTGTATTTCCAACCATTGCAATTCTCTGTCTTCCACTGGAATCCTGATGCTTACCACTCAGTGTATCCCTGTGAAATTGTGATTGCAGAAAACATTTTGATTTGGATTATGAAATCACGGCTATTTGTTTGTTTGTCTCTAAAAAGCTTTATTTTTTGAAGGAATATTAATAGAGCTTAAATGTTGGTAGTAAAGTGGCATACCCTTTCATATATTGACTTCCTAAATCAAATTGAATGTAAATAGATTTTAACTGTAAATATCTGAGCAGTAGCAATCTTCAAAATTATGCAAGTTGCCATTAGAAAGCGTATTGTCTCCAAGAGTCTGAAAACAATGACCTTTAGGACACAAACACACATGCTTTTATCAAAGCTTCAAGCCCCTTCCCACTGCATTGCATGGATCACTACTCATTGAGAAAGAGGTCGGAGGGGTGCCATGTACTGTATGTGGTCAGCGCTTATATGTTTGTGTTTGACCAACTTGCCCTGTGGGTATTCAAACATCTCCCTACAGGTTATTCATGATTGTATCAAAAGTCATTTTTATGCTTTCCTTTCTTTATTGTTTCTAGTAACGACAAAAAATGAATAAGACACTAAAGGGACTTTAACTCTGAAATGGTCGCCCACTTTAAAATGCAGCATGCAAACAGTATAACAATCTGGCATAGTACACGTATTGAAATATTAAATTGAAATACGAGAGCATGGCATTGTTCTTGTACAACACTATATTTCTTTTTTCTATCTATTGTCACTAAGAAACACATTTTCTGCTTCCAACTCCTCAACAACTCCTCCTCTACTGGATTTCACTGTACATAATATTTTGTGGAGTCAAATATGTGCTGTAGCAAGCACTAAAGTGAAATCTAAAGCAGCACTCTGTACTGTACCACCACTTCTGTTTGTGTGTGTGTGTGTGTGTGTCTGTGCATGTTTTTGTGCTGGTTGGTTCGTCGCTGAGAGACTGAGAGAGTCAAGAGTCCCTAATCCGTGCCATCAGAGACTTCTCAACACACACATATACGCACAAACACACACACTCATTCACTCACATTCTTATCAGCTTGCCCAGTGAACCATTATGGTGTGTGTGTGTGTGTGTGTGTGTGTGTGTGTGTGTGTGTGTGTGTGTGTGTGTGTGTGTGTGCATTTGTGTGTGTGTCTATGTGTGTGTGTGCTGATGAGGGGATACCAGTCCTCCCATGACAGAGGTAATCCTGTTCAGTGGCAGGTCTGGATATCCCAACTGGTGTGTGTGTGTGTGTGTGTGTGTGTGTGTGTGTGTTTGTGTGTATCCCATAGCAGCAGGTCATAAAGCCCAAATCTACTGTCTGCTTGTCTGCCTGCCACTCTGTCTGTTACTCTGTCTGTAAGCCAGCTTGTCTGCACTACTGTCTGTGACCCATTGTGCCCACTTCTGTCCAACTGTACTACTGAGTCAACTGAAACAGAAACTTGAATCTAGAATAGGGATGAGTAGAGACCCATTAACTGATAATTAGTACATTAATAGTTAATAAATAAGAAGTGAGGGGGAAACAAAGGCAAAATTATATGAAATACAAGAGCCACGTTCCATGTCATCCAACGCTGAATTGACTTAATGAGCTCCTGCACAACGCGTCAGCCCCTGTTGAGGCTGTCTGACACATGCTGGATGGAGAGGCCCTAAGTGAAGAGCACACTAGTCTAACTTGACTTAAATCTGCACTTTGTCTTGTCGCTGTACCAGCTCTAGAGAAAAGAAGTAAACTGGACTGCATCTCCCAGTCAGCACTGATGAAGTTACAGGTAGTTGTAAGGTTAACTTTTGTTTGTGAGAGCTGTCCAGCAGTCGCTTGTCAGTGCTAACATTAGCCTGTCTGCCCTGGCTATTTTGACTTTTAGCTCATCCTCATTTCACGTTTGCTCCAAGTAGCTTTCAATTTAACAACACTACTTGGGCTCGAGGTAACGTTACTGAACTAACTCTTCGAATCCAGTGTTTCCCACACATACAGTTTTCTCGTGCTGGCCACCCAAGTATATTTGGTGACCCCTTTAAGCGTTTTATACACTACTTTTTTTTTTTTTTCAATCCATCCGGGAACAACGTCATCCGTGATCGATGGATCGTGAACAATCAGCTTGCTCTTCCTGTCCCATCTACTGTCAATCACACATGCTCTTGAGATGTTCTTTGGTATTACATCGTTCCTGTAAAGGCACCGATTGTGATGCAACCTCGCCTATTTAATGTACTACTAATGCCGTTGTTTTGTACAAACTTGTAAGTGCACCTGGTTGTTTCAGTGTCGTTCAATGCCCGTTGGATTCGATCGGCTGCATAACAAGCTTCTTCCTCACACGGCGCACCTGCTGTAGTGACAATGGAATCGTGGGTCACAAAATCCAAAACAAGAGGTGTGTTTATGATTGACTTTATGAAACTTACTGCTGGCGAAGAAAGCAGATCACGTTGCTGGTGGAGAGAAAACAGAAAGGAGAGAGAAACTGAAAAGCAAGGCAAGCCAGTGTGCATGCATTAAGGTGGAAAATTAAAGCAACACTATGTAGGACTAATGTAGGCAAACTCTTAAAGCTATTTTGAAGAAAGGTGATTTTTGAGTCTTATACTCAGGTCATCAAATACTGTTAATTTATGACCTCCTGTGTGTGTGGGTGGGTGCAGTGGGTAGAGGCATGTCGCTGATTGAACACATTTTCATGTCATAAAAGCCTGTGTGCTTACTTGCATATTGAGATGGCACTGGGTACGGGCATGTTTAACAGTACTCTCTCTTGTGTTTTGGGAGCATTACAGTGTCTGTTTTCAGGACAACAGCGGGGGGCTAATGGAACAGCTTTGTTGGTTTAAAGGAATTACCAGCATCCTTCGCCAAAATCAACTCATAATCTGCTTTACTGGCACCACTAGGCTCACTGCCACACCAGTGACAGTACCTACCATCACAACACACAAACACGCAGTGGTGATCAGCCAAACACCACTACAAGATGCTAACTCTCTTGTGACAACTAGATGAATGAAAAGAGAGAGGGAGAAAAAAAATAGAGAGAGGCAAAATACCAGTAAGACAATAAAAAAAGGAGAGAGGTATGAGGTGAAGAGACAGAGCGAGAGAGGATGGCAACAATGGAAGGGTGGGGGTGAGACATGGGGAGAGAGAGGGAGAGATGAGATGCTGCAGGGTTATCAGTGATTAACAGTTCCACCCTATAGTACGTTGGGTTGGACTTCAAAGAAAGAGCTGCTTTTTGTTTCCAGGCCTTGAGTGTAACCCTGGTAGGAATTAAGTGTTTATAAACACACACACACACACACACAAATGTTTCACAAAGTTTAAGAGTGAGAGACAGAGGGAAGCACGCAAGGGAAGATATGAGAGAGATTCAAACAAGGAGGAGGGTGAGGGTGAGAATCAGGAGAAAATGACAGAGGGTAAGATATGGAGGGAAAGGGAGACGAAGATGTAAAACATGAGAGTGGAAATGAAATAGAGCAATGCCTTCATAAGAACAAATTTTCTTATAACAGTGTTTTATTGATGTGTTAATAACAAATGTTAGTGCTCGACATCATCCAACCATCTTTTACAGATTTTAGCTTGTTGTTCATTTAGCTAGTGATTTCGTGTTCATTGGATGTTGAAAACTTGGATGTTGTAAAACATCATACATATTGGAAGACAATTTTAACTTCTTATCCACAATGTAAAGTTTACTTATGGTTTTTGGCTCCTGATCAGATGAATACTCGACATTCACTATTGTTGGACCTTTTCAAAAATCACGACACCCAAGTTTTGTTTGGTTACAATAACTGTTCTAGGACTTCCTCTGTGCTGTTCAAGGGGCAGAGACTGTGTTAATCAAAACTGTCTGCCAAAATAGTGGAGACAGTTGTGCATGTAGTTTAAGAAGGATGTGTGTGCCAACATGGGCATTATGTATTCTCTGTCAGTAGAGACATATTGATGGCCACTGTACATCATCTTTGACATGTCCTACTAATTAGATAAGAGACTCGTGTACTATGTATACTGCTGTATCAGCTGTACCAGATGTTGCAGAAAATGTATCTCCTTGATCAGCCATTTGAGATCTATATAATTTTGATTACAGTATTGTATTTCTTTTTTACACAGTCTGACCTCATCCTATAGATATGAATATATTCTACAAGTAAAATCTCAATCTTCAAATACACAAACCCTTTTTGAACGTTCTTCAAAGTTATTGTTGAACCCAGCAAGACACATTTTATTTATTATTCTAAGTCAATAATTGCACACATTTTAAACATACTTTTTGGGATGTTATATGCAAAAAGAAAGATAGGACGCACTTTCTATCCAGTCACTCTACAACCATAGAATAAAATGTAGATCATCAGTGGAGCCTTGGAAAAAACACGACGCCATCACCATGACGTTGAAAAAAATTGGACTTTATTTATCTTTGTTAGAATCCAGTCTTTCACCAGTTGCAACAAGTGGATGGATTTTGCTTATTGTTAAAATGCCCCGCACCTATAAACATAATCATGAAAGTGAACACATTCTCTCCGCTCAACCACTCACATACACAAACACACATTGTCTCATAACGGCCTCCCCATATACACACATACACACACAGGAGTAAAATGCTCCATCAAAGTACAAAAGTGGAGCGAGAGAGGGAGATAGAGAGAGAGAAAGGGAGAGGTCTGAGATCTGAGAGGAGAGGAGACGAGAACAATGGCTTTAAGTCTTGACAAACACTTAGCCGAGGCCTTCAGACTAACACTTTGGAGCAGACATGTCTGCCTGCATACCAATAGCAAACACTGTCACTCCCCATCTAACTCAGAGGCTTTTGATGTTCTATTCACAGAGATAGAGAGAAGGGAGGTGAAGGAGGGGATGGAGGTAGAGTGGGTGCAGTGAAGGGGATAGGGGAGAACATGAAAAAATGAAAAAAGGAAAGAAAAAAGGAGAGAATGAAGAAATGAAGTTGGCTGAATGAGAGAATGAAGAAAGACCTTTAATTTCTTCTGCAAACTGTGGCATTTCTGTCTGACCTTTTTTTCTCTCCTTTTCCCTTTCTAACAATATCTGGATCACAGCAGCAAGAATAAGTGACACAGAGAAGGAAGAAGAAGAGGAGGAGGAAAAAGGAAGAGGAGGAAGAGGACACAGAATGGATCCCTGTCCATAACATCACGGTACATGATTTGCAATCTTGAGGTTGCTCCCGTCTGTCTGTTTCCCTCTCTCACTTGAAATGAGGTGATGGTATATATTTAACTTGAGGAGTAGTAGAGCGTTTTCCAGTGACAGGTGTCCTAAGGCCAGGCACAGACTACTGGAGTTTTAAATTCTAATTCTACATTTAGATGTGCCTCATTAAATGGAAACAGTGTATTTTTAATCGAGTTTGAAGTTTTCAAACAACAGCAGTAACATACAAACTATCATACGTGCAAACATGTACAAATATATGTATACCATTACCAACCACATCTCTTATCTGCCGAAGTGCACAGGCACTGGCAGGCACAAACAGCCACACATACACACACACGCAACCTCCTCTGCAAGTTGATAAGTGTGTTAGGAGGCAGAAAGAAATTATTAATTATCAGGCTAATGGGCACCAGGCTGAGTTCTGCTTCATTAAGCTCTAACTGTTTGTGTGTGAATGTTTGTGTGTTTGTGTATCAGAGGGCGGAGGGGACCTCTGAGTAATGCACAAAGATAGGTGCACATAAATTCGCGTACACCCATACGCAGGGGGGTTTGTTTGCCAACTCAACCACACATATTCACTCATGCAAACATACGCATGCATGAAAACACTTGAATTTTTTACAGACATAGAGACAGAAATATGAATAGCATATTTGATATCATATATTAAACTTCTACATAACACTTGCCTATCGAGAAGCATAACTTGGTGGACTATGAAGCCATTTTTTAAAATAAAAAATGGACATTCATTTCTCATGGTCAAATGAGCCTTTTTCAATATTGAGAGAAGGCCTCAAAGTTAAATCTTTAAATTTTGGGAAAGGCTTCGCTCAGTCCCCCTCAGTATCAGCAACCAACCCTGAGAACATGCAGTACATCAGTGAAGTGTACCACTTCATGTGTCTACGTACAGTAAGTACGTGAGTTTTGTGTAGTTGTAGTAGTACTGTGTTTTCTCTTGCCCAGTGTTGAATTGTGATGCAGTCTGCTTCCACTCTATCCCTTGCAGGGTTGTGCTGCCTACAGTATGATAAGTAAAACCAGCGTTGACGTTAATCTGTCTCACTCCCACTAGGAAAGACAGATAAGGGGGAGAGAGAGGCAAAGGGAGAGGCAGAGGGAGGGTGAGACAGTGGAGGGAGTAAAGCGAAAAAGTTACATTGTTGTAATTATTTGGATTGAGATGTAGCCCTAACGTAATTTTTACTTGCAATATGGGAAAAAAAAATACATCCTTTTACACATTTTAAGAATATTGTTTGGCATTTTGGCTTTGTTGGACAGTTCACAGTTAAGTTAGGAGGAGGGGAACTCCCCAGTCGGATTCAAATCATGGTAAATGCAATTACATGGTATACTTCTTAGACCTTTGGGCCAGAGTGCCTGTTTTGTACATTTGTACAACATTTTAAAGCATTCCATGAAACATACAAGCATATCAACATAGCTTCTAACAATCGGAGTGTACAATACAGTAAGCAGTCAGCCTGTGGCAGTGTGTGTTGAAAATAAGAGCTAAAACAGTATTCAGTAAAGTCTCGAGGTTAACTATCTACTATCAATGTACAGGTGATTGCCAAAATAAAGCAAGTGAGATAACATTTTTGTATAAACAGGTATTCAATACTTAAATTAGAATAGAATATAAAGAATAAAACAACCAATAACAAAGAACAAATTATATAAAAGTAGCACTAAAAGTTATTTTGCCTGTAGTAATTAAATATGACAGAATACTGTTATCCATGGTTTGACATGCCAGTTGACAATTTTTAAAAAATATATATATTTTCAATGTACCTTCTGATGCTGGGGGTCTCTCTATCAAAACATAACAAAAGACGTTTGTTTGGATTCTGCTATGATCTGCAGCCGTTTACAGACGGGAAGAGAGCTCAGCGATTACTTTCAAACTTTTGGGATTAAAAAGTGGATTTACCTTAACTACTGTTTATCAACCTGACTGCAGCAGTGATCCAGAGGTGACCTCTATTGCTGGAATTTTACATACCGTAATGATAATTGCTGACAGAAGCTGGAGGGGACATGTCTTTACTTCATGAACGTTATAGAGATGAGAGGGAAAAAGAAGAGAGAGAACCGGAGTCTCTGGTGAGTGCTGAATTCACTAAAAGTTGACCTGAATTTAAACAAACAGACACACACACCCTTGGTGAGTGCTGTGCTCACTAAAGTTAGCTTCCAGCTGATATACAGTAAAGTAAAATTTCTACATATTATGTATTTAATGTCCTTCCTGCTGCCATAGATTTCCTGAATATTTCTTGAAATGTTTTCGGTTAGACTTGAGCCTGATTTCAAAAGCCTGAGTCAAACTGCCTGTAGCAACAGTGTGCGTGACAGCCATGGCAGTTTGTGATTTTTTTTGTTTGTGTGGACGTGTGTGTCCCTAAAAATAGCACTGATGGTAACATAAGCAGGGGCCCGGGCTCAGTGGTTTTTCCCATTGATTAGCTAGCGGGCTAATGCACAATCATCCCCACCACTCTTGCAAACACACACAAACTACTGCACTGTACTAATGAGAGTTGGTTAAGACCCCCTAGGAACAACCCACTGCCACTTTACTCCTGAGAGAGACAAGGGGTGTGAAAAACAGTTAAAAAGGAGAGTCAGATAAAGAGAGCACAAGAGAAAAATAAGGAGATAGAAAGATGGAAGGGACAGAGGATGAAAATATAACTAACAGTGAACAGTGTAATGGCATAAAATGCAGTCCTTTCATTTTTGTGTGATTGTGGGTGTGTGCGTGTGTGTGTGTAGGGATGTGGTTAATATGCCCCTGAGGGGTGTCCTCTTGCTGTCGATGTGTGTATCCCTGTGTCTGGGTGTATGTGTGTGCTAGAATTACCCAGAATGCTTTAGCGATTGACTGGCTGGCTAATGGCGGTCTCTGTTTACCTCTGATGGTCATTGACTAGGCCTTTGCATCAATACCTGTTTTTACAGCTATTCTAGAGCTGTGGGGGTGTGTGTGTGTGTGTGTGTGTGTGTGTGTGTGTGCGTACGCGCGCGCGCGCGCGCGTGTGTGTGTGTGTGTGTGTGTGTGTGTGTGTGTGTGTGTTAGTGTGTGCGTGTGTGTTTGTGTGTGTGGTTGTGAAAGAAATACTTCTACTTACCTCTACTTGGAAACTTAACTTTGCTTTTTCAAATTGCTTATCCTTGATGTATCATGTCAGTTCAGTTTTTGGAATGTCATCTTGTTTCATACATTCAGACAGCAATCTGATTTACCTGTGATATTTACATTACTTTGATAAACTGTTTTGAGAGCCATCATTGAGGTTTTGTTATTGCATAATTGCAAATTTTAGGTATAAAACAAGGTTTTTGGGTCAGCAGAAGTGATAAGCGTTGCTGATTAACTGTTGCAAAGTGAATAGACAATGTGACCGATCAGTCACTCAATTTCTATTTTCCAAATATTTCTATTGATTTTCAGGCATTTTAAGCTGTGACCTAATCATTTCTGACCTAATTCAGATGGATCCTAACACATCTTAACTCATTATCAATGCAGTGACTAAATGACGGTATAAACGTTTGCATCACTTATTAAAAGTGCGGTGTCTGCTCAGTGATGCACCACTACAAGTTTGATAGGCCCAACACTGCAAACTATAAAAGATAAATCTGTAATGTATTAATTTAAATGCTGTGGATAATCCTAAATAAGTGTTTTATGACCTATTAGATTCACTTAGAGGGCATTGTTGGAAAATTGTGTTTGAAGTTGAAATACTGTCAACTTCAAACACAGCTTTGTACAACTTTTCTCTCTTCCAGCCTCTAAACTCTCATCTTCTCCCTCTATGCCTTGCCTTTTTACATTCCTCCACAACTCATTTCAGTTTATTCCTCTCTCCTCATCAACACGGCTCCTCTCCTCTCCTCTCCTCTCCTCTCTCGTTCTCCTCCTACCATTCTCCCCTCAGCTTGGAAAGGATTTGGTCTCACAGACACTCAGCACGACTATCACCACTCCACCCAGGAGACCACTCATCTCTCCCTTCAACTCTCCCCCCTTGCCTCCAACCTCCTCCCCCCCTCTATCCATCCATCTACCCATCTATCCATCCATCGATTGCCACTATTCCTGGACTCCTGTTATCCCACTCCTGGTCCAGCTCGGGTTTCCCTTCCCTTCCCACCACTCAGCTGTGTGTCTGCGTGTGTGTGTGTGTGTGTGTGTGTGTGTGTGTGTATGTGTGTGTGTGTGTGTGTGTGTGTGTGTGTGTGTGTGTGTGTGTGTGCTAACCTCTGTATTTCTCTCTGTCTTTTTGAGTGTTGCATATAATTAATTATCCAATCAGCTCCAGCATGATAATCACATGAAATAAAGATTCATTTTGTTTCACTATTAATGTGAGAACAAGGCATTAATTTCCCAAAATCAATACATGATCACTTAAAATACTTGATTGCAGCACTTGAAACACACACACACACACACACACACACACACACACAGATGTACTTTCCACTAAATGTGACTCAATTCCATGCTCATTAGTAGAAACAGTGCTCTTGCTGCCTAGTCACCTCTAAATGGCCTAAGTGGCCCAAGTATTGATAATCTATAAGAAATGGTCAATTCTATGAGAAAAGCTGACTTAATCAATAGCCAAATTACTCTGGTAAGAGGTAAGCTCTTTGCTCATTCATTCATCCATCCATTCAGTAACTTAATCATTCATTTCATTAATATAGAGTTTTCAATATACCTTTCAAAATGTGTTTTGCAGGATTTTCATACCTTTTATTAGAAAGACATATTAGAGATGAAGGGGGAAGAGAGGAGTGGGGGACACAACATGCAACAGTGGTCCCCAGCTGGAATCAAACAAGGGCTTTTGGTGCCAATGATCAGTTTTTTAAACCCCAGAACACAACTGAAAATTTTAAATGACTTTATATTTTTAAAATCCACATAAAAAGTAGAAAAGTAGGAAGCAACAGCAAAGATTGATACTACCAGTAAATAGTAATGCCGATTATTGTAAGAAACAGACAGTTACAAACTCATATAGAGGGAAAGGGTATGTAGTAAATTTGCATGTCCATCCATAGGTACTGTCTCTTCTGCCTCTCTTGCTCTCTTTCTCTTCATATTGGGCTATAAATGAGGAGTTGCCTCCAAATGTTAGACATCATTGATACATTCTGAATAGAGGTGCATACAGTACACACATTACACTATGTAGTCTGTTTAACTGGCTCTCTTCTCCTCAGTCTAGTCAGAGGAGTGAACAGCAAGCTGTGTGGCATAGGAGAGGTGAATTGTGCTTCTGTGTGTGTGGACACTAACTGTCATTGCAAGGTTTGATGTCGCTGGGTCTAATTGTCTTTCATGTGAACACAAGAGAGGGGTGTTTGGCAAGCACTGGGTAGAGAGAGAATGAGAGAGAGAGGGGACACAGAGGGAGAAGAGGGTTGATGGGACAGTACAGTGAGGGTGAGGGGAAAAGAGGACGCATTGAAGGGAAAACAGGGAAAAGAATGAGTTGTCAGGTCTTTGTTATCATTTTTAAAATTAGCAGGCAACATGCTGTCAGGGACATTTAGTTTTCTTCCAAATTCACCTCATTCCTCTCTTCTCCCTGTCATCCCTCCCTGTCGGGGAAGTGGATTTAATTGTGTTCAGGGCTTTTTTAATAATTTTTATCATGGACTAACAGTACACTTTAGGTCTAACCTTAACTTTCACCCTAACCTGTACTTGTTCATTGATAAAGAACCTGATATAAAACACTTCCCTTAAAAGAAGGGAGGACTAGCCACAATGCCTTTTGATATGCCATAGACAAAGCAGTTCCAGCTCCAATACACTGCTTACCTGGCTCTTTAACACTTGCCTCAACTTATGTCGGTAAGGGGAAGTTGTTTAAAAAGCCTGGTAATTAATGCAGGGCTGAGAATTAAGAGAGAAGCTGCCGCAGGTGATTAATGCGCAAGGAATGTGTGTAGCATTTTTTTCAGAGACACTTTTAACTGGGCCTCTTAAATGACCATGGCGAAAGAGAAAGAGAGACACAGCGAGTAAGAAAAAAGCAATTCCCCTGTGCATCCCTTTACGTGTGTCTGCATGTGTGTTTTGTGTGCAAACTACCTCACTGTAGCTATTTAAGTAGTTGGCATCTGTATAACACACAGATCAAATAGCTGCCTTTTAATACAAAAAACATGCAGGCTCATCACAGACTAAAATTTGATTTTGGATATTTGGATAAAAATGAGAATGAGAAATTCTGACTGCTTCGGTGCTGTTAGTGGTAGAGGAACAATGCCCTCTTGTTTTATGCCATACAGGGTGAACTTGTGTGTAATTCAACTCAGTGGTATGTAAAGCGAAATGCTCTGTGAAATGATTATGTTAATGATTAATTAACGCACATTTTAAGACTGTCTTCTCAATTGCTTATCATAAAGAGGGAATACTGAAGGTGAGTGTGATTGATCTTAAGCCCTTTGTTTCACTAACACAATATTTTATCAAATAGTATTTTGGGAATAATTAAAGAAAACATGGGAAGAAAATGTGGTTTGATTAATGTCATAATTGAGATTTCATCCCATAATGTGGTAAATATATAGGACAAACACAAAGCCACCGAGATATAAAAACTAACAAAAAAGCATTAATGTTGTGAATATTCTGTGTCATTGGACCAAGTCCTCTGTGCCTGTATTAGTGTCCATGTCTTTGCTCGAGAAGTAGATTGAATGCACTTCCACATACCTCTATGGAAATGAAGTGACACACACACACACACACACACATGCACACGGTGGGACAATCAGGTCATTCCAAGGTAAAAGGACTTAGATATAGTGAAATATTCATACTTTAGATGTATTGTGTGTGTGTGTGTGTGTGTGTGTGTGTGTGTGTGTGTGTGTGCGCGCGCGCGCATAGGTGTGATTGTGTGTATGTGTGTGTGTCAAGCTCATGACTGCTACAAGCAGTTCGCTTTAATTGAGGTCCTGACGCCTCAAGCAAAATGCTTAGGAGAAAGATAA
The DNA here is from genome assembly GCF_965226575.1 of Pagrus pagrus. Taxonomy (NCBI): domain Eukaryota; kingdom Metazoa; phylum Chordata; class Actinopteri; order Spariformes; family Sparidae; genus Pagrus; species Pagrus pagrus. Next base: position 28,570,766 of record NC_140185.1, on the reverse strand, counting down.
AACCTGCACAGTGGTGGGTAAACACACACACACGTACGTACACACACACACACATACACACACACACACACACACATTTTAACACAATACTGTTGACCTTAAAAACTAACTAAATAAAAGTTGGTTATCAGACAGTACAGATACAGTATGATGCCAGTCTCTTGCTGACCAGCGCCAATGAATGGAAACATTAGTGTTATTAATTGCATTTCACATGTCTTACCAGGATGGGGATCAGGTAAATTGAGAGTTTTAGGGGTTGCATGTTGTAAAGCCTGTTAAAAACTAACTTCCACTTACTCAAAATGCGCTAAAGAAACAGTTACATTTGTATTGACATTGACATCTCAGTTTAAGTAGAAGTAGTTTTTCATAGTTTGATTAGTATTAGTTTTTCCCCTCAACAATATAGTATTTTTAAATATGAAAATACATTTAAAATGTATCAACAGGGAGTTAATCAGGTTCTTAATCTTACATTGAACTACAGTAACAGCTCACTATGGTTTTAGGCTTTACATAATCATAATCATTAAGCTAAATGTGCAGTGCACACAGGAATTTGACTTGGTGTTACAGGATAGGAAGTTAAAAGTGTTAAAGAAAGTTACATACAAGAATAATATACAGTTAGGAATGATTTAAAAAATGCTATGTTATGCTACATACTGTTTGACATCGTGTATATTCAAGTAAAACATTATAAAATTGCTGCATAAAGCTTACTCCAGCATTGACTGTTTTGCTTTGGAACAGAGAAATTTCACAAGTGTGAAAGTGTAACAAGACATTCCAGCTCTGAAGTTATTCACAAGTCAAACCCAGCAAATGACCAATTGAATTTGGCATAACACTATATACACCTACTTGACATTTCTGTTGGATTCCTGCTGTAACTGAGACAGTTTAACTGTATTATGTAATGTGACTTGATTTAACTGAATCAACTACAGGCCACCATAACTTAAGTCTCAGGAACCGGTTAGGTGCTGCCAGAAAAGTTGCATTTGGCTGTCTGCAAATCCTAACAGAGGTCACACATTTTATAAAAGACACTGAGTGTGCTATCAGCTGTAATGCAAATATATCTGTACCTCATTGGTTTAGTGTTAATTCTACCTGTTTGTGTGCGTATGTGTGCGTTTGACATACAGTAGATAAGCCCACCGGGCTAAAAGCACAAGCCTGGTGGTATTTTCTCTGTATCAGAATTATAGATATTGAATGTTTGACTAAAGATATTATAACACACATTTGTACTTCACACACATGCCCCTATGCCCGTGCTCACTCTCTGTCTCTCACATACACAGCTCTCTGTGGATAATGGCTGCTAAAAGCCCTGGGAAAAAAAACATCTATTCTTCTCTTCAGAGATCAAAATATTGGCCTTCATTAAATGGTTTATTGAAGATAGATTTCTGCTTATTTAACACTTTGACTGGTTTCACTGATAACAACTGCGTGAGGGAGGGAGAAAGTTGAGGCACGTCAGTGTGTATGTCTTTGTGTTTGCTTGTTTGCCTTTTACAATAAGCGTATATCTGTGGTCATATGTGCAATACGTATATGTGTGTGTTTGTATCTGTTTTCCTGGATATGTGGTGTATGCACTTGTGTGTGTCTAATTAGTTTGTACTATTGCAACCACACAGTAGATATACTGTAGATAGTGTATCTGTAATTTACAGTGTTTGTGGTTTCCTGTGTTCTCTGCCCTTTAGCAGGTCTGATAACAGGTTCTTACTACAGTCAGGTGTCTGAACCTTATCAAGATTTCTCTCTTGTTCACTTGCTCTCTCTCTGTCTCTCTCAAAAGCTAATGGATTACACAACAACATCTGTGAAGGCATGCGCACAAGAAAGTGAGTGTAGTCGCAGTATGCAGATTGAAGCTGAAAATAATTCTTAGCACTTTGCAAACCCAGTTTTGTATAAAAAAATGTGTACTAAATTTACCGTACTGTCTTACAGGCTAAACAATATGCAAAAAAAATAAGGAATTATATTGCGATCATTGCAGAATGAGTCACCATTTTAGAGGGGATGGTAACTTTTGCATTTCATGTTCATTTGAAAAAAATGTAAAAAAGATAATGTAATCTTTGCTTGGGTCTGAGGCAAACGTGCTTGTATCTTACATGTGGAGAATATGATTTGTAGGCTGGGGCGTCTCTGTAGTAACAAAATACTTTATTTATATCATCATGTTGTGACAGATTTTACCTTTCTCAAAAGGTTGCAGCTCCTGCGATTTACGTATAGAGCTTTGCAATATTGTGATGTCGATAATAGTTCGATGAATTGTTCTGCCCTAATATCCTGCGAAGGCCAAAAAGTACAGCACTTACAAGTACTGTACTTTGCTTTTCTTCTTCTTAAACACCTAATCCTTCCTCCAGCCCCTTCTTTCCTTTATTGCTCTTTTTGTTACTTTTTTTCGTTCCACCTCTTTTCCTTACAGTACATCATCTCACCCTCTGCCCCCTCTTTTTCTTTCTCTTCATTACCCAACTTGTCCCAGGTCTTATGTAACCAATCTCCCTCTTTACGGCTAACATTCCTATACACATACTTCTTCCACTTGTATTTGGATTCGCAGCAGTAATGTGTGAGGCCAATTAAGAGGCATTGTACCGTTCTGGTCTCAGCAGCAAAATGAGAGCACCAAGGATGGAGAGAGAGAGAGAGAGGTGTTCCCCTCCCTCCCTACTTTCCACCCACCTTCTAATCCCTTAAAAGCACTTACGAGATTGGCGCTGCCCGCCTGCCTCTGCCTGCTTGTCTACCCGTTGGTCGCCACAGCAGCTGATTGGAGGAATCGGGGCTCCTAATTGGATCATGAGGGTGTGATGCAGGCGACAGCAGCCACATTATGGGAAGCTGACTTTGTGCAGCGTAACCCTGCCAGGATGACCCCTTCCCTGTGTATGAAGGTGTGTGTGTGTGTACTGTGTATGCAGGTGTGTGTGTGTGTGTGTGTGTGTGTGTGTGTGTGTGTGTGTGTGTGGGTTCAGGCTGACCTCAATGTGACTAAGAGCCTCCGCTCATCAAGGCAGGCTGGCTGAGGCTGCAGGAGAGGATAGATTGATGAAGAGAGGATAGGAAAGTAGAAGAGAGGAAAAAGAGGAGAAAATTGAGTAAAAATAAAAGGAAAAGAGAAAGCAGAAGAGAGAAGGGGTGGAGAGAGGATGGAGGTATTAGCACAGCATTAAGGGCACTGCGCTTGAGTTTTCCTTTTTTACAAATTTTTCCTTCCATTGTGACAGTAGGGGGTAAGGTAGGATTGATGACATGATGCAGTGAATTAATCCCCCTGAACTTTGTGCCTGTGCTCCGTGTGAGTGTGTGTGTTGGTGTCTTTCACTTTGGTGCAAAGTGACTGTGTTGTCCGTTACGGTGTAAATTGATAGCGTCACTGCTCTTTGCCGCATTACGGGGAGCGTGGAGCTGTACATTCAGTTTCCTAACTGCATTCTATATCACACCATCATGCACACCTGATCCCACAGACCTGAATGATACACCGGCAAGAACTATCTCCAGGCATTTTAACTTGAAACCTTGCCGGTAACACACACACACACATGCACTCTTCCTTTGGATGTATGATAAATGTAATTCTATTAAAAAGTACGGTTGACTGTAAATAATGTTACTGTTACTTCACTGAGTCTTTGGTGTTTTGACGTCTGCTTTTTAGGTTTGATATCTGTTTTTTTCCTTGTAAAGCCAACCATACTGTACTTTAAATGCCGCTTAAATCTCTTCACCCTTACCATTCTCTATAAACTTTTTACAGCTACGGCTTGGCCAGTTTAAACTTTGGTCCCAATGAACCCTGTGTTTTTTTTTGTTTTTTTTTGTTGTTGACTTGGTCATGACTAGCGATGACAGACGGAAAAGTTTATTCCTCAACGATTTACATATAAAGATAACCGTAACATTTACAAATTATTAATTACATAATTAAATAATGTCATTATTCTCGTCAGCTTTTTTCTTATTCAAAACTTTACATGAGACAAATGGAGAGTAGATTTTGTGTAGTTTTGTTTGCTCTCTAATGTGAAGGTTAATGGCAATGAGTAGAACCATAGTCAGAAATAGATTTCAGTTGACAAAATCCTTTCCTTCTATTTTGTATTCTCTCTTCTGTCCGTCTGGTAGCTGTGACTTCAAAAATCTGCTCATTTTAGCGCAACAGGAGACATCCCAGTGAATATTTGTGTGTGTTTGTCAGTGTGTGTGGCCATGTATGGATGTGGGTGTGCAAGTGAGTGTGGATTTGTGAGTGTGTCTGACCATGTTGGGAGTATGTGCATATGTGTGCAATCATTTGTGTACGTGTTGGTTTCGGATAGATCGTGCGGGTGTATGTAAGACCGTGTGTGTGTGTGTGTGTGCGTGGTGTGTCAGTGAAGTGCGGCAGTACAGCAGGGGCGTCTGATCCCTCCACCTTTTAAGAACATCAGAGGGTGTGAAAAGCACTGATTGCCCTAACCGCTCTCATTGGGACTCAAACCCCCGGCTTAGTTGTGCTTGAGCGAGTTTGGAGAGACAAGAGAGGGAGAGAGAGAGGTGTGTGTGTGTCTGTGTGTGTGAGGGAGAGGGGAACAGGGGAGCGACGGGGGAGACAGGAGAGAGAGGGTGGGAGTGAGTTTGGAGGAGTGATGGAGAAGGAGAGAGGAAATCAGGGTTAGCAAGG